>NW_027016618.1:0-9482 GCF_036934945.1 Oncorhynchus masou masou | reverse complement strand
CGGATCCTACGACTGGCGGATCCTGGCTGACTAGCAGATCTGGCAGATCCTGGCTGACTGGCGGATCCTGGCTGACTAGCAGATCTGGAAGAGTCTGCTTGACTGGCAGATCTGGAAGAATCTGGTTGACTGGCAGATCTGGAAGAGTCTGAGTTGACTGGGCAGATCTGGAAGAGTCTGGTTGACTGGGCAGATCTGGAAGAGTCTGGTTGATCATGATCTGGAAGAGTTCAGTTGACTGGCAGATCTGGAAGAGTCTGGCTGACTGTAAGGGAATTCACCCCCGTAGTGGACAAAAATGAATGGCAAATTATTGGCATAGGACAAACCATGTACACATTGGCCAATACCACCCAAGCGGCGTTGATTCATGTAAAGTTTACTTCAAATGCCATATGGCTATTGCCAGTTGTAACACTTCAAAATCCAACAGGTGGCGTTTGCGCTCCACCATGGTTTTTCATATTGATATTGGACTCCAAGTCAACATCCAAAAGCCAAATTTTGAAAAAATGGATTTTTTGAAAAAAAACTTATCACCCCTTAAAAGTGCTTTCTGGACCGTTTTCGAAATTCTTTCGCTTTTTTTGTCAATTACACATGTATAAGAACTGTATGAAAATACTTTTGTCCAATTTTATTATCATAATTTTTTTAATTTTTTTACTTGCGCATTATTGCATATGTTTTGTCCATCTGCAATATGATTTCATAGGAAGTCAGAAGTCAAAAGTCAAAAATTATTAAATTTCATAAAAAACTTCACACACCCCTAAAAAAGTGCTTTCTGGACCGTTTTCGAAATTTTTTCGAATTTTGTGTCAGTTACACACGTATAAGAACTGTATCAACATACTTTAGTCATATTTTATTATCATAATGTTTTTTTTTTTTACTTGCGCATTATTGCATGTGTTTTGTCCATCTGCAATATGATTTCATAGGAAGTCAGAAGTCAAAAAGTCAAAATTATTAAATTTCATAAAACTTCACACACCCCTAAAAAAGTGCTTTCTAGACCGTTTTTCGAAAAAAAATTTCAATTTTGTGTCAGTTACACACGCAAGAACTGTATCAACATACTTTAGTCATATTTTATTATCATAATGTTTTGGGTTTTTTTTTTGCTTGTGCATAAGGCATATGTTTTGTGGGGGCCAAATGTCATAAGAAATTTGACATTCTCAAAAATCCTTCAGAAATGCAAAATTGACTGGCCTGATGAACTCGGGATGGCCGGGCAGTGATTGTTGTTCCTTTCAATCACTCGTGGTGTTGATTTCATCATGTCCATTTGTTTATGTTTTTCTCACTTTTGCAAAGTCACTGTGCATTTGCCATATGGTTAACTGGGCATTCACCATCACCAATTTGTCATGCTATAAAAATCATGCAGGAATGCCAAATTGACTGGCCCGATGAACTCGGGATGGCTTGGCAGTGATTCTGGTACCTCTCCATCGCTCGTTAGGGTTGATTCCAGAATGTCCATTTGGTGATTTTTCTCACTCTTTCAAAGTCACTGTGCATTTGCCATATGGTTAACTGGGCATTCACCATCACCAATTTGTCATGCCATGAAAATCATGCAGGAATGCCAAATTGACTGGCCCGATAATTCGGGATGGCTGGGCAGTGATTCTGGTACCTCTCCATCGCTCGTTAGGGTTGATTCCAGAATGTCCATTTGGTGATTTTTCTCACTCTTTCAAAGTCACTGTGCATTTGCCATATGGTTAACTGGGCAGTCACCATCACCAATTTGTCATGCTATAAAAATCATGCAGGAATGCCAAATTGACTGGCCCGATGACCTCGGGATGGCTGGGCAGTGATTTTGGTACCTCTCCATCGCTCGTTTGGGTTGATTTCAGAATGTCGCTTTTGGTGATGGTACCTCACTGTTAAAACATATTGCAAATGTTTCTTACTTTTGCAAAGTCACTGAAAATTTGTGCAGGGATGCCAAATTGACTGGCCCGATGACCTCGGGATGGCTGGGCAGTGATTTGGTACCTCTCCATCGCTTTCGTTTGGGTTGATTTCAGAATGTCGCTTTTGGTGATGGTACCTCACTGTTAAAACATATTGTAAATGTTGTCTCACTTTTGCAAAGTCACTGTGCATTTGCCATATGGTTAACTGGGCAGTCACCATCACCAATTTGTCATGCTATTCATGCAGGAATGCCAAATTGACTGAACCGATGAACTCGGGATGGCTTGGCAGTGATTCTGGTACCTCTCCATCGCTCGTTTGGGTTGATTTCAGAATGTCGCTTTTGGTGATGGTACCTCACTGTTAAAACATATTGCAAATGTTGTCTCACTTTTGCAAAGTCACTGTGCATTTGCCATATGGTTAACTGGGCAGTCACCATTACCAATTTGTCATGCTATAAAAATCATGCAGGAATGCCAAATTGACTGAACCGATGAACTCGGGATGGCTGGGCAGTGATTCTGGTACCTCTCCATCGCTCGTTTGGGTTGATTTCAGAATGTCGCTTTTGGTGATGGTACCTCACTGTTAAAACATATTGCAAATGTTTCTCACTTTTGCAAAGTCACTGAAAATTTGTGCAGGAATGCCAAATTGACTGGCCCGATGACCTCGGGATGTCTGGGCAGTGATTCTGGTACCTCTCCTCGCTCGTTTGGGTTGACCAGAATGTCACTTTTTGATGTACCTCACTGTTAAAACATATTGCAAATGTTTCTCACTTTTGCAAAGTCACTGAAAATTCGTGCAGGAATGCCAAATTGACTGGCCCGATGAACTCGGGATGGCTGGGCAGTGATTCTGGTACCTCTCCATCGCTCGTTTGAGTTGATTTCAGAATGTCGCTTTTGGTGATGGTACCTCACTGTTAAAACATATTGCAAATGTTGTCTCACTTTTGCAAAGTCACTGGCCATTCACCATCACCAATTTGTCATGCTATAAAAATCATGCAGGAATGCCAAATTGACTGAACCGATGAACTCGGGATGGCTGGGCAGTGATTCTGGTACCTCTCCATCGCTCGTTAGGGTTGATTTCAGAATGTCCATTTGGTGATGTTTTCTCACTCTTTAAAAGTCACTGTGCATTTGCCATATGGTTAACTGGGCATTCACCATCACCAATTTGTCATGCCATAAAAATCATGCAGGAATGCCAAATTGACTGGCCCGATGAACTCGGGATGGCTGGGCAGTGATTCTGGTACCTCTCCATCGCTCGTTTGGGTTGATTCCAGAATGTCCATTTGGTGATTTTTCTCACTCTTTCAAAGTCACTGTGCATTTGCCATATGGTTAACTGGGCAGTCACCATTTGCAATTTGTCATGCTAAAAATCATGCAGGAATGCCAAATTGACTGAACCGATGAACTCGGGATGGCTTGGCAGTGATTCTGGTACCTCTCCATCGCTCGTTTGGGTTGATTTCAGAATGTCGCTTTTGGTGATGGTACCTCACTGTTAAAACATATTGCAAATGTTGTCTCACTTTTGCAAAGTCACTGTGCATTTGCCATATGGTTAACTGGGCACCATTACCAATTTGTCATGCTATAAAAATCATGCAGGAATGCCAAATTGACTGAACCGATGAACTCGGGATGGCTTGGCAGTGATTCTGGTACCTCTCCATCGCTCGTTTGGGTTGATTTCAGAATGTCGCTTTTGGTGATGGTACCTCACTGTTAAAACATATTGCAAATGTTGTCTCACTTTTGCAAAGTCACTGTGCCAGTCACCATTACCAATTTGTCATGCTATAAAAATCATGCAGGAATGCCAAATTGACTGAACCGATGAACTCGGGATGGCTGGGCAGTGATTCTGGTACCTCTCCATCGCTCGTTTGGGTTGATTTCAGAATGTCACTTTTGGTGATGGTACCTCACTGTTAAAACATATTGCAAATGTTTCTCACTTTTGCAAAGTCACTGAAAATTTGTGCAGGAATGCCATTGACTGGCCCGATGACCTCGGGATGTCTGGGCAGTGATTCTGGTACCTCTCACTCGTTTGGGTTGATTTCAGAATGTCGCTTTTGGTGATGGTACCTCACTGTTAAAACATATTGCAAATGTTTCTCACTTTTGCAAAGTCACTGAAAATTGTGCAGGAATGCCAAATTGACTGGCCCGATGAACTCGGGATGGCTCGGCAGTGATTCTGGTACCTCTCCATCGCTCGTTTGGGTTGATTTCAGAATGTCGCTTTTGGTGATGGTACCTCACTGTTAAAACATATTGCAAATGTTTTCTCACTTTTGCAAAGTCACTGAAAATTTGTGCAGGAATGCCAAATTGACTGGCCCGATGAACTCGGGATGGCTCGGCAGTGATTCTGGTACCTCTCCATCGCTCGTTAGGGTTGATTTCAGAATGTCCATTTGGCAATGTTTTCTCACTCTTTCAAAGTCACTGTGCATTTGCCATATGGTTAACTGGGCATTCACCATCACCAATTTGTCATGCCATAAAAATCATGCAGGAATGCCAAATTGACTGGCCCGATGACCTCGGGATGGCTGGGCAGTGATTTTGGTACCTCTCCATCGCTCGTTTGGGTTGATTTCAGAATGTCGCTTTTGGTGATGGTACCTCACTGTTAAAACATATTGCAAATGTTTCTCACTTTTGCAAAGTCACTGAAAATTTGTGCAGGAATGCCAAATTGACTGGCCCGATGACCTGGGGATGTCTGGGCAGTGATTCTGGTACCTCTCCATCGCTCGTTAGGGTTGATTCCAGAATGTCCATTTGGTGATTTTTCTCACTCTTTCAAAGTCACTGTGCATTTGCCATATGGTTAACTGGGCAGTCATGATCACCAATTTGTCATGCTCTAAAAATCATGCAGGAATGCCAAATTGACTGAACCGATGAACTCGGGATGGCTTGGCAGTGATTCTGGTACCTCTCCATCGCTCGTTTGGGTTGATTTCAGAATGTCGCTTTTGGTGATGGTACCTCACTGTTAAAACATATTGCAAATGTTGTCTCACTTTTGCAAAGTCACTGTGCCAGTCACCATTACCAATTTGTCATGCTATAAAAATCATGCAGGAATGCCAAATTGACTGAACCGATGAACTCGGGATGGCTGGGCAGTGATTCTGGTACTTCTCCATCGCTCGTTTGGGTTGATTTCAGAATGTCACTTTTGGTGATGGTACCTCACTGTTAAAACATATTGCAAATGTTTCTCACTTTTGCAAAGTCACTGAAAATTTGTGCAGGAATGCCAAATTGACTGGCCCGATGACCTCGGGATGTCTGGGCAGTGATTCTGGTACCTCTCCCTCGCTCGTTTGGGTTGATTTCAGAATGTCACTTTTGGTGATGGTACCTCACTGTTAAAACATATTGCAAATGTTTCTCACTTTTGCAAAGTCACTGAAAATTCGTGCAGGAATGCCAAATTGACTGGCCCGATGAACTCGGGATGGCTCGGCAGTGATTCTGGTACCTCTCCATCGCTCGTTTGAGTTGATTTCAGAATGTCGCTTTTGGTGATGGTACCTCACTGTTAAAACATATTGCAAATGTTTTCTCAGTGATTCTGGTACCTCTCCATCACTCGTTAGGGTTGATTCCAGAATGTCCATTTGGTGATTTTCTCACTCTTTCAAAGTCACTGTGCATTTGCCATATGGTTAACTGGGCAGTCACCATTACCAATTTGTCATGCTATAAAAATCATGCAGGAATGCCAAATTGACTGGCCCGATGACCTCGGGATGGCTGGGCAGTGATCTGGTACCTCTCCATCGCTCGTTGGGTTGATTTCAGAATGTCGCTTTTGGTGATGGTACCTCACCGTTTAAACATATTGCAAATGGACAAGAGTCACCTGCAAGTCACCTGTCCATCAGTCAATTTGATATCATTCAAAGCTAACTATTGGAGGCACTGTCAGTCTCTACGCACCCCAATGATACGTCCCTCCATCCATGTTGTGTATCTGTGTGATTTAGTTTTCCTTTGAATTTTTATGGGAAAAATGACTGATTTACAGTTCATGGGGGTTGCCTAATCATATATATGAAGTTTTGAAAGATCTGATATTTTTAACCCCTCCAAACAGCCCATGAGACACCAATTATGGCACTTCCGGTTGGCACAGGAAGCTGTAACTCAACATACATCCTCATTGGGGTATTCCATTAGAGAATCCTGAGTTTTAAGTCTTTACCATGAAAACTGACTGATTTACACAGGGTTCAATGCACTATGTCCATCAAATTGCAGGCAGTGTATGGGTATACACTTTTAGGGCGATTTGAACCACTTCCGGTTGGTCCAGGAAGCTTAGAATCGACACAGGTAGACCTTATAGTGGCCTGATGGACTGGTACCAAAGACAGGTTCATACAGCATTCATAACCCATATAGACTCCAGGTTGTATTTAGTGGAGCAGCCAATGTATTCCTATGGGGATGAGAAGTCAATGAACACAGTTTTTATGTAAACACCTTCTTTTGACTTTGAAGGGTTAATGTCACACGTGTCAGGAATAGGCTTGGACAGATCAGGAGGACCTTAGGAACATTCCTGTGGTTGAATTGTCTTTCTAAACCTAACGAGTTGATTTCACCCAAAATCAAATGACGTACTGGTGCAGGCTTAAAACATATTGGGCAAATTTTTCTCATTTCGCTGCGCTCAAATTTGTGCAGCTACGGTCAAAATTGACTGGCCCGTTGAACTCGGCACAGTCTGGACACTATGGTGATGCCATTGTTTGGTTGATTTCAGAATGTCCATTTGGTCATGTTTTCTCACTTTTCAAAGTCACTGTGCATTTGCCATATGGTTAACTGGGCAGTCACCATCACCAATTTGTCATGCCATAAAAATCATGCAGGAATGCCAAATTGACTGGCCCGATGACATAGGGATGGCTGGGCAGTGATTTTGGTACCTCTCCATCGCTCGTTTGGGTTGATTTCAGAATGTCGCTTTTGGTGATGGTACCTCACCGCTTAAACATATTGCTAATGGACAAGAGTCACCTGCAAGTCACCGTCCATCAGTCAATTTGATATCATTCTGACACCAAACTGATACAAACTGACACCAAACCCACTTTTCCCAACTCATTTAGGAGCCAAGTATAACATACTTCAGAGCTGGCCCAAAATTCACAAGGCCTTCGGTACAAAACATTAAAAAACCATAAAACACATAGTTACTTTCTAGCTGCGGGGCCAGTTCGGACATTATGTGTAGTCCTATGTGAGGCGACCCCGAATCCCGAGTTTCGGCTCGATAGGTCATTTGGTGTCCGAGTAAAAGCCTAATTGGTGCTGAAAATCCACTTTTTTCCATGCCTTGCTACGGGGTCCTTGAATGAGCTATCGGACCGAGATGTTGGGTTCTGTCTCTATGGGCCGAGACGGTCACAATGCACCTAGTCTTGTGTCTCTGGGACATTTCTAAATGTCGCCATTTTCGTAATGGTCAAAATGAATTGAAGTCATTGCAAATGTTCGACGCTGTTTCTCGGTCCGAGAACCTCCTAGAGCGCCGTAACTCACCACGCACTATCTACCTGAGGTCTAGAACAGGATTCTAAAGTTTCAGAACTCTAGGTCTGACGGTTCTTTTAGCTCGAACAAAGCTAACTATTGGAGGCACTGTCAGTCTCTACACACCCCAATACGTCCCTCCATCCAAGTTGTGTATCTGTGTGATTTATTTTCCTTTGAATTTTTATGGGAAAAATGACTGATTTACAGTTCATGGGGGTTGTCTAATCACACATATGAAGTTTTGGACAGATCTGATTTTTAACCCTTCCAAACAGCCCCTGAGACACCAATTATGGCACTTCCGGTTGGCACAGGAAGCTATAAATACACACATGTCTTGACTGACATAGAAACCTACGGAATCCTGAGTTTTAAGTCTTTAAGTTGAGAATTGACTGATCTACACAGGGTTGAATAATGCAGAGGCCTTTTCACCTTTCGAGGTGATGTACATCCAAATACCTTTTGGGTCAATTTAACCACTTCCGGTTGCTCCAGGAAGCTTAGAATCGACACAGGTAGACCTCATAGTGGTCTGATGGAATGTCATAGAAGACAGGTTCATACAGCATTCATAACCCATATAGACTCCAGGTTGTATTTAGGGGGAGCAGGCAATGTATTCCTATGGGAGAGAAGTCAATGCACACTGTTTTTTGTAAACACCTTCTTTTAACTGTGAAAGGTTAATGCCACACAGTCAAGGTTAGGCTTGCACAGATCAGGAGGACCTTAGGAACAGTCCTGTGTTTTGAATTGTCCTTCTAAACCTAACAGTTCCGCCGCTGTCACCCAAAATCAAATGACATTGTGGTGCAGGCATCATTGTGGGCCTATTTTCTCATGGTCGCTGCGCTCAGACCCGAGCGAACTCTACGGTCAGCGGGGCACCTCGTTGGACTCGGCACGGCCTTGGGATTATGTTTATGCCATTGCCTGCTCTCTGTGTCTTTAAACACCACGCTTTGTCACTCCATCCTTGCTGTGTGTGTGTGTGAGAGCTTTTCTTTGACATCTGTTGGGAAAAATGACTGATTTACAGTTCATGGGGGTTGTCTAATCACACATATGAAGTTTTGGACAGATCTGATTTTTAACCCTTCCAAACAGCCCCTGAGACACCAATTATGGCACTTCCGGTTGGCACAGGAAGCTATAAATAAACTCATATCCTCATTGGGGTATGCCTTTACAGAATCCTGAGTTTAAGTCTTTACGTTAAGAACTGAGTTATTTACGGAGGGTTTTTAGTGAGTGTGTGTTATTTCAGAAAATCATAGAAAATCACAGAAATGTCGCAGAGCTCCGCAGCACATTTTAAAAATATTCGTATGAGACACCCTGCAACTGGATCTGTAACCGTTGAAAAAAACCCCACCTATATCTGAACATCACGATCTGGTCATCGTACGATTTCTCTTAAATGACGATAGATAAATGGCTGATTTTTTTATTGACACCGGAGGCTCCTTGACTTTGACGTGAAGTGAAAAAAATCTTTTTCTCTATTTTCATTTTGGACCTTTAATCCCAGAAATATGGCCATAACTCAAAAACCGTTGAGGCCTAGGACGCCATCTTGTTAGGGGCCATCTTCCCCATTATGCCAAACCTACGCTCACCAAGTTTCGGCTTGAAATATTTTCAGTTTTCGAGATATAACGTCGTGATTCGGGATGTTTTGTCCAATAGCAATATGATTGCTTATGCCCTCTTGTGGGATCTTCCGGCATAGCGGAAAAATGGGCCAAATTTGTTTATTTTATTAACGAAAGCAGATGTCCGACAAAAGTTCATTTGATGACTTCCCGGTAGGTCTGGCCCTGCTCGGCCCGACGTCCCAATTTTACAAATGTTTTCCGGACGTCTAGTAAGGGGCCATTACAGTTCCAATAGGGACTTTCTCACTAACCATACGGTGATTGTCAAAATGTTCCCTTAAGGTATGGA
>NW_027016617.1:0-9483 GCF_036934945.1 Oncorhynchus masou masou | reverse complement strand
TTCCGGTTCCGGGTTGGAGCGACGGTCGCATCTACACTTCGGTCCGCAGGTAGTATAACTTTTCATTACATTTTCATTACATTTCATTATAGTACAACGGTTTGATTTGTCTAATCTTAGCAATTTCTTCTTAGCTAGCTACATAGCCGTCTTTGTATCAAAGATAATTGCGTAATTATCGTATTTCATCGTCCTAACGTAGTCTACACTGCTTTCTGCCCAGCAGCTAGCTAACGTCCACTAGCACAGCAGCTAGCTAACGTCCACTAGCACTGTAGAAACTATTACACTCAACGACTCGATTAGTGTAGTGTTAGCTAGCTACATAGTTGTCTTTGCTGTCTTCGTATCCAAGGTAATTGTGTAGTTTAGAGTGTGTAGACTTAGAGTGATTATCTTAATTTACCGAGGTTAGCTAGCCAGCTATTTGTCGTCCTTAACGTAGGAGTCACTGCTAGCTAGCTAGCCAACAGCTAGCCAACGTCTTCCGAATTGAACTTCAACAACCCGGTCAACATTCCGCCTCGCTCCACAGGTAGTATCACATTTTCATTTCACTTCATTACAGTACAACGGTTTGATTTGTTTGATCGTAGCTAGCTAGCTACATAGCCGTCTTTGTATCTAAGACAATTGTGTAGTCTGGAGCGATTTTCTAGGTTAGCTAGCCAGCTATTGTCTTTCTTTTAACGTAACGTTACGTAATCAACACTGCTAGCTAGCCAGCTAGCCCCCGAATAGCAGCACTGTAGAAACTATTACACTCGACGGAACGACTTGATTAGTGTAGTGTCAACAACGTAGCCACTGCCAGCTAGCCTACTCCAGCAGTACTGTATCATTTCAATCATTTTAGTCAATAAGATTCTTGCTACGTAAGTTTGAACATTCGATAAGTGTAGTCCACTTGTCATTCCAATCTCCTTTGCATTAGCGTAGCCTCTTCTGTAGCCTGTCAACTATGTGTCTATCTATCCCTGTTCTCTCCTCTCTGCACAGACCATACAAACGCTCCACACCGCGTGGCCGCGGCCACCCTAATCTGGTGGTCCCAGCACGCACGACCCACGTGGAGTTCCAGGTCTCCGGTAGCCTCTGGAACTGCCGATCTGCGGCCAACAAGGCAGAGTTCATCTCAGCCTATGCCTCCCTCCAGTCCCTCGACTTCTTGGCACTGACGGAAACATGGATCACCACAGACAACACTGCTACTCCTACTGCTCTCTCTTCGTCCGCCCACGTGTTCTCGCACACCCGAGAGCTTCTGGTCAGCGGGGTGGTGGCACCGGGATCCTCATCTCTCCCAAGTGGTCATTCTCTCTTTCTCCCCTTACCCATCTGTCTATCGCCTCCTTTGAATTCCATGCTGTCACAGTTACCAGCCCTTTCAAGCTTAACATCCTTATCATTTATCGCCCTCCAGGTTCCCTCGGAGAGTTCATCAATGAGCTTGATGCCTTGATAAGCTCCTTTCCTGAGGACGGCTCACCTCTCACAGTCCTGGGCGACTTTAACCTCCCCACGTCTACCTTTGACTCATTCCTCTCTGCCTCCTTCTTTCCACTCCTCTCCTCTTTTGACCTCACCCTCTCACCTTCCCCCTACTCACAAGGCAGGCAATACGCTCGACCTCATCTTTACTAGATGCTGTTCTTCCACTAACCTCATTGCAACTCCCTCCAAGTCTCCGACCACTACCTTGTATCCTTTTCCCTCTCGCTCTCATCCAACACTTCCCACACTGCCCCTACTGGATGGTATCGCGCCGTCCCAACCTTCGCTCTCTCTCCCCCGCTACTCTCTCCTCTTCCATCCTATCATCTCTTCCCTCTGCTCATACCTTCTCCAACCTATCTCCTGATTCTGCCTCCTCAACCTCCTCTCTTCCCTTTCTGCATCCTTTGACTCTCTATGTCCCCTATCCTCCAGGCCGGCTCGGTCCTCCCCTCCCGCTCCGTGGCTCGACGACTCATTGCGAGCTCACAGAACAGTGCTCCGGGCAGCCGAGCGGAAATGGAGGAAAACCGCCTCCCTGCGGACCTGGCATCCTTTCACTCCCTCCTCTCTACATTTTCCTCCTCTGTCTCTGCTGCTAAAGCCACTTTCTTCCACTCTAAATTCCAAGCATCTGCCTCTAACCCTAGGAAGCTCTTTGCCACCTTCTCCTCCCTCCTGAATCCTCCTCCCCCTCCCCCCCTCCTCCCTCTCTGCAGATGACTTCGTCAACCATTTTGAAAAGAAGGTCGACGACATCCGATCCTCGTTTGCTAAGTCAAACGACACCGCTGGTTCTGCTCACACTGCCCTACCCTGTGCTCTGACCTCTTTCTCCCCTCTCTCTCCAGATGAAATCTCGCTTGTGACGGCCGGCCGCCCAACAACCTGCCCGCTTGACCCTATCCCCTCCTCTCTTCTCCAGACCATTTCCGGAGACCTTCTCCCTTACCTCACCTCGCTCATCAACTCATCCCTGACCGCTGGCTACGTCCCTTCCGTCTTCAAGAGAGCGAGAGTTGCACCCTTCTGAAAAAACCTACACTCGATCCATCCGATGTCAACAACTACAGACCAGTATCCCTTCTTTCTTTTCTCTCCAAAACTCTTGAACGTGCCGTCCTTGGCCAGCTCTCCCGCTATCTCTCTCAGAATGACCTTCTTGATCCAAATCAGTCAGGTTTCAAGACTAGTCATTCAACTGAGACTGCTCTTCTCTGTATCACGGAGGCGCTCCGCACTGCTAAAGCTAACTCTCTCTCCTCTGCTCTCATCCTTCTAGACCTATCGGCTGCCTTCGATACTGTGAACCATCAGATCCTCCTCTCCACCCTCTCCGAGTTGGGCATCTCCGGTGCGGCCCACGCTTGGATTGCGTCCTACCTGACAGGTCGCTTCTACCAGGTGGCGTGGCGAGAATCTGTCTCCTCGCCACGCGCTCTCACCACTGGTGTCCCCCAGGGCTCTGTTCTAGGCCCTCTCCTATTCTCGCTATACACCAAGTCACTTGGCTCTGTCATAACCTCACATGGTCTCTCCTATCATTGCTATGCAGACGACACACAATTAATCTTCTCCTTTCACCCTTCTGATGACCAGGTGGTGAATCGCATCTCTGCATGTCTGGCAGACATATCAGTGTGGATGACGGATCAC
This sequence comes from Oncorhynchus masou masou, assembly GCF_036934945.1. Taxonomy (NCBI): domain Eukaryota; kingdom Metazoa; phylum Chordata; class Actinopteri; order Salmoniformes; family Salmonidae; genus Oncorhynchus; species Oncorhynchus masou. The sequence continues at coordinate 6,333 of NW_027016617.1, read as the reverse complement.
CACCTCAAGCTGAACCTCGGCAAGACGGAGTTGCTCTTCCTCCCGGGGAAGGACTGCCCGTTCCATGATCTCGCCATCACGGTTGACAACTCCATTGTTTCCTCCTCCCAGAGCGCTAAGAACCTTGGCGTGATCCTGGACAACACCCTGTCGTTCTCAACTAACATCAAGGCGGTGGCCCGTTCCTGTAGGTTCATGCTCTACAACATCCGCAGAGTACGCCCCTGCCTCACACAGGAAGCGGCGCAGGTCCTAATCCAGGCACTTGTCATCTCCCGTCTGGATTACTGCAACTCGCTGTTGGCTGGGCTCCCTGCCTGTGCCATTAAACCCCTACAACTCATCCAGAACGCCGCAGCCCGTCTGGTGTTCAACCTTCCCAAGTTCTCTCACGTCACCCCGCTCCTCCGCTCTCTCCACTGGCTTCCAGTTGAAGCTCGCATCCGCTACAAGACCATGGTGCTTGCCTACGGAGCTGTGAGGGGAACGGCACCGCAGTACCTCCAGGCTCTGATCAGGCCCTACACCCAAACAAGGGCACTGCATTCATCCACCTCTGGCCTGCTCGCCTCCCTACCACTGAGGAAGTACAGTTCCCGCTCAGCCCAGTCAAAACTGTTCGCTGCTCTGGCCCCCCAATGGTGGAACAAACTCCCTCACGACGCCAGGACAGCGGAGTCAATCACCACCTTCCGGAGACACCTGAAACCCCACCTCTTCAAGGAATACCTAGGATAGGATAACGCTATCCTTCTCACCCCCCCTTAAATGATTTAGATGCACTATTGTAAAGTGGCTGTTCCACTGATGTCAGAAGGTGAATTCACCAATTTGTAAGTCGCTCTGGATAAGAGCGTCTGCTAAATGACTTAAATGTAAATGTCAATATCACTTAACCAGGACAACTGACCACCCAATGTTACTCCTCGGAGTTCAGCTTCGACTTGTTCAATGGACACTCTTTACGCACAACTTCAGTTGAGGTTAAGGTCTAAGGGACTCCTCTAGGCTTTGGTTAAGACATGCCAAATAGGGTTGGCAACACAGTCTACCATTCTCAATAACTTCCTATCTAGTTTGTCTATACCTGGTGGCTTATCATTATTGATGCATAACAATAGTTTGTTCACCTCTTCCACACGAACTTAACCAAATTCAAAACAGCAATCCTTCACTTTCAATATTTCTTCAGTACACAAATGGTTCACTGTTCAATGTTGTCATTTCACATCTCAGTTTGTCCACTTTACCAGTGGTTGAATTTGGTTAAGTCATTGAAATGATTGGCTATATCAAAAGGTTTTATTATAAATTACCCATCAACTTCAATGAACGATAGACATGAATTTGGCTTTCTGACCATAATATCAAAGAAAATCCATCGTATTTTATCTTGTTTTGGTAATATAATTTACCCTTGGTCACAAAATGTCTCAATTGACAGTACGTCAACCAATCAGCTGAGCAGTCTGACTTGTTTGCCAGCTTTTTTGCATAGTTTCTTTGAACCACTTTTTCAATTCATCATTGATCCAGGGGGCTTTAACAGTTCTCACAGTGCATTTCTTATCAGGCACATGTTTGTCAACAATTTGCAATAATAATTTGACAAATACTCGAAGTGCTGCATCTGGATTCTCCTCCTTATACACATCAGACCACTCATGGACACAGACAGGTATATACACAGACAAGTATATACACAGGCAAGTATATACAGAGGCAAGTATATACAAAGGCAAGTATATACAAAGGCAAGTATATACACAGACAAGTATATGCACTGTTACGCACGCCTCTATGAAGAGGGAACGCAACACCCTGCTACAACTAAACTCTCCGTGAAGTGAAAAAGGTATGGACTGTAGGTGCAAGAAAGAATGACAACAGGCAGAATGTGGTACCGTTTACCAGGACTTTATTCCTTCACACGGTAATATGGGGAAAAGGGGCTGGACGGAACCAAAGCAAAGAAAGTAAATCTCAAAGCCCCCCCTCTCCTACCCACTACTTACCTAATTTAGCGCCACCTGGTGCCCTAACCAAAATACAAGGGGGTGGTCCACCCAGGTCTTACCTAGTGTGCCTAGACAGCGAATATGCTACGGGTATATGTATGCCCGCGGGCCTCTTGCTTAAGCACTCCCTAGGTGCCTTCCCCTTCCCCCCTGGGAACAAATGAAACAGAATATTAAACAATTTCACAACAATCTAGGAAACAAAGGACATCAAATAAGCTCTATCTGAGCAGCAAAGTCTCTCTAGCAAAGTCTCTCTAGCAAAATCTCTCTAGCAAAATCTCTCTAGCAAAATCTCTCTAGCAAAATCTCTCTAGCAAAATCTCTCTAGCAAAATCTCTCTAGCAAAATCTCTCTAGCAAAATCTCTGCAATGACCTCCCAACAAATCTCTCTCTCCTGAACAGAACACTGGCATTTATATAGCTTCAGAATGAATGGGTATTTGGAGACAGCTGCGTCTTGACGAGGGGGTGGGGTCAGCTCTCCAATTAGCCATGGAGTCGACCAATCAGCTGCTTGAGGGATTTCAGGAAGCCATTTCCTGAAATAAACACATGCAAATACACAAACTACAACACATAAACTGGGGAACGTAACACACACAGACAGGTATATACACACAGACAGGTATATACACAGACATACTTACACATGGCGGGAGGTGACACACAGTTTAGCTCTGTCTGGACCGAGACAAGCAGACACAGCAGCCCCACTCAGATTAGGTTACACTCAATAAAGACCGTATAGAGACACACACCGTTGAATAGAAACTCTTCTGTATGTGTGAGCAAGGTATTGGCGCTGAGCTCTTCAAAACACCTTTTGCACTCCGTTTTAGTGGTGTAAAAATAACACAGACAAGAAATCGCATCAGGCTTTATTTTTCTAAGACGCTGGGCTGAGACTCTGCTGCTAAGCAGGAGTCATCTGATATCACTAAACTAACACCGCTTACAAGGCCTACTACAGCAACAACAAAAACTCTTGAAATAACAGGCATAATGAGAACCCTTTATACAGGTCTTATAGCAATAGGTTAACAAGTATAGATGGTTTATACATCTTTAATAACTCATTGGTTACATAGTGGCTACATTTTGTATGGGCTGCACTGTGTATGACTGCACTGTTCATAAATGAACGGACGAAACATTGCAGCCCGGATACCATCAATGAAAAGGGTACTTAACCTTTCATCCCATTTCAGTCGTAGAATCAAGTTCTGCAACAAAATGACCAACATAAACATTACCACTGAATGTATTTGACAATACAGTTACTTTCTCACTGGACAGTGAGAGAACAATATTGATACATGCAGGTGGGCTATACAGTAGATATCACACAAACTCCTTGAATAACCAGTTCATTCATTGTTTCTTTGTTACATAGAATATCTACGTGTTGAAAAATACAGATCTATACTGAGCAAATATATAAACGCAACATGTAAAGTGGCCCCATGTTTCATGAGCTGAAATAAAAGAACCCACAACGTTTCCGTATTTAACAAAAAACACATCTTCCAACTTTTGTGCAAAGAATGTGTTTATATCCCTGTTAGTGAGCATTCTCCACCTGACAGGTGTGGCATATCAAGCTGATTAAACAGCATGATCCTTACACAGTTGCACCGTGTGCTGGGGACAGACGGCCACTCTTAAATGTGCAGTTTTATCACCCAACCCAATTCTACAGATGTCTCAAGTTTTGAGGGAGCGTGCAATTGGTATGCGGACTTCAGGAACGTCGACCAGAGCTGTTGCCAGAGAATTTAATGACAATTTCTATACCATAAGCCACCTCCAATATTGTTTTTGAGAATTTGGCATTATGTCCAACCGGCTTCACAATCGCAGACACCAGCCCAGGACCTCCACATCCAGCATCATGAGACCAGCCACCCGGACAGCTGATGATACTGTGGATTTGCACAGCAGAATAATTTTTGCACAAACCGTGAGGGAAGCTTATCTGCTGTGCTCGTCGTCCTCCACCCGGTATTGACCGGACTGCAGTTCAGTGTTGAAACCGGCTTTAGTGGGCAAATGCTCACCTTCGATGGCAACTGGAGCGGTGTGCTTTTCACGGATGAATCCCAGTTTCAACTGTACCAGGGAGATGGCAGATAGCATGTATGGTGTCATGTGGGAGAGCGGTTTGCTGATGTCAATGTTGCGAACAGAGTGCCCCATGGTGGCGGTGGGTTATGGTATGGGCAGGCATAAGCTACAGGCAACAAAGAAAATGGCAGTTTATCAAGGGCAATTTCAATGCACAGATACCTTGAGATCCTGAGACCCATTGTTGTGCCATTCATACACCACCATGACCTCATGTCTCAGCATGCTATTGCTCAGCACCATTTCACAAGGACCTGTACACAATTCCAGGAAGCTGAACATTTTCCAGTTCTTCCATGGCCTGCATATTCAAGATGTCACCCATTGAGCAAGTTTGGGATCTACAGCGTGATCCAGTTCCCGCCAATATCCAGCAACTTCGCAGAGGCATTGGGACAACATTCCACAAGAGACAATCAAAAGCCTGATCAAATCTATGCGAAGGAGATGTCTCGCCACATGAGGCAAATGGTGGTCACACCAGATACCGACTGGTATTAGATACCTTTTATTTATTTCAGGGTCTGTGATCAACAGATGCATATCTGTATTCGGTGTTCCTCAAGGTTCCGTTTTAGGACCGCTGTTGTTTTCACTATATATTTTACCTCTTGGGGATGTTATTCGAAAACATAATGTTAACTTTCACTGCTATGCGGATGATACACAGCTGTACATTTCAATGAAACATGGTGAACCCCCAAAATTGCCCTCGCTAGAAGCATGTGTTTCAGACATAAGGAAGTGGATGGCAGCAAACTTTCTACTTTTAAACTCGGATAAAACAGAGATGCTTGTTCTAGGTCCCAAGAAACAAAGAGATCTTCTGTTGAATCTGACAATTAATCTTAATGGTTGTACAGTCATCTCAAATAAAACTGTGAAGGACCTCGGCGTTACTCTGGACCCTGATCTCTCTTTTGAAGAACATATCAAGACCATTTCAAGGACAGCTTTTTTCCATCTACGTAACATTGCAAAAATCAGAAACTTTCTGTCCAAAAATGATGCAGAAAAATTAATCCATGCTTTTGTCACTTCTAGGTTAGACTACTGCAATGCTCTACTTTCCGGCTACCCGGATAAAGCACTAAATAAACTTCAGTTAGTGCTAAATACGGCTGCTAGAATCCTGACTAGAACCAAAAAATTTGATCATATTACTCCAGTGCTAGCCTCCCTACACTGGCTTCCTGTCAAAGCAAGGGCTGATTTCAAGGTTTTACTGCTAACCTACAAAGCATTGCATGGGCTTGCTCCTACCTATCTCTCTGATTTGGTCCTGCCGTACATACCTACACGTACGCTACGGTCACAAGACGAGGCCTCCTAATTGTCCCTAGAATTTCTAAGCAAACAGCTGGAGGCAGGGCTTTCTCCTATAGAGCTCCATTTTTATGGAACGGTCTGCCTACCCATGTCAGAGACGCAAACTCGGTCTCAACCTTTAAGTCTTTACTGAAGACTCATCTCTTCAGTGGGTCATATGATTGAGTGTAGTCTGGCCCAGGAGTGGGAAGGTGAACGGAAAGGCTCTGGAGCAACGAACCACCCTTGCTGTCTCTGCCTGGCCGGTTCCCCTCTTTCCACTGGGATTCTCTGCCTCTAACCCTATTACAGGGGCTGAGTCACTGGCTTGCTGGGGCTCTCTCATGCCGTCCCTGGAGGGGGTGCGTCACCTGAGTGGGTTGATTCACTGATGTGGTCATCCTGTCTGGGTTGGCGCCCCCTTGGGTTGTGCCGTGGCGGAGATCTTTGCGGGCTATACTCAGCTTTGTCTCAGGATGGTAAGTTGGTGGTTGAAGATATCCCTCCAGTGGTGTGGGGGCTGTGCTTTGGCATAGTGGGTGGGGTTATATCCTTCCTGTTTGGCCCTGTCCGGGGGTGTCCTCGGGTGGGGCCACAGTGTCTCCTGACCCCTCCTGTCTCAGCCTCCAGTATTTATGCTGCAGTAGTTTATGTGTCGGGGGGCTGGGGTCAGTTTGTTATATCTGGAGTACTTCTCCTGTCAATTCGGTGTCCTGTGTGAATCTAAGTGTGCGTTCTCTAATTCTCTCCTTCTCTCTCTCGGAGGACCTGAGCCCTAGGACCATGCCCCAGGACTACCTGACATGATGACTCCTTGCTGTCCCCAGTCCACCTGGCCGTGCTGCTGCTCCAGTTTCAACTGAACCGCGGCCCTAGGAC
>NW_027016616.1:0-9483 GCF_036934945.1 Oncorhynchus masou masou | reverse complement strand
GGGATCATTATGTAGAGAGAGTAGTATAGAGAGAGAGGGGTTCATTGTGGAGAGAGTAGTATAGAGAGAGGGATCATTTGTAGAGGGTAGTATAGAGAGGGTATTATATTGAGAGAGGGATCATTATGTATATTGAGAGAGGGGATCATTATATAGAGAGTAGTATAGATAGAGAGAGGGGGATCATTATGAGAGAGGGATAGAGAGTAGTATAGAGAGAGAGGGGATCATTTTTAGTATAGAGAGGGGGATAATATTGAGAGAGGGGATCATTATGTAGAGAGTAGTATAGAGAGAGGGATCATTATGTAGAGGGTAGTATTGAGAGAGGGGATCATTATGTAGAGAGTAGTATAGAGAGAGAGGGGTTCATTGTGGAGAGGGTAGTATAGAGAGAGGATCATTATGTAGAGAGTAGTATAGAGAGAGGGGGATCATTATGTAGAGAGTAGTATAGAGAGAGAGGATCATTATGTAGAGAGTAGTATAGAGAGAGAGGGGATCATTATGTAGAGTAGTATATAGAGAGAGGGATCATTATGTAGAGAGTAGTATATAGAGAGAGGGGATCATTATGTAGAGAGTAGTATTGAGATAGGGGATCATTATGTAGAGAGTAGTATAGAGAGAGAGGGGATCATTATGTAGAGAGTAGTATAGAGAGAGGGGATCATTATGTAGAGAGTAGTATAGAGAGAGAGGATCATTATGTAGAGAGTAGTATAGAGAGAGAGGATCATTATGTAGAGAGTAGTATAGAGAGAGGGGATCATTATGTAGAGAGTAGTATAGAGAGAGAGGGGTTCATTGTGGAGAGGGGGGATAGTATAGAGAGAGAGGATCATTATGTAGAGAGTAGTATAGAGAGAGAGAGTAGTATCATTATGTAGAGAGTAGTATAGAGAGAGAGGATCATTATGTAGAGAGTAGTATAGAGAGAGGGGATCATTATGTAGAGAGTAGTATAGAGAGAGAGGGGGTTCATTGTGAGAGGGTAGTATAGAGAGAGGTTCATTATGTAGAGAGTAGTATATAGAGAGATTGAGGGGATCATTATGTAGAGAGTAGTATTGAGAGAGGGGATCATTATGTAGAGAGTAGTCATTAGAGAGTAGAGGGATCATTATGTAGAGAGTAGTATAGAGAGAGTATAGAGGGATCTTTTGGAGTAGGGGTAATATTGGAGAGAGGGGATCATTATGTAGAGAGTAGTATAGAGAGAGGGGATCATTATGTAGAGGGTAGTATTGAGAGAGGGGATCATTATGTAGAGAGTAGTATAGAGAGAGAGGGGTTCATTGTGGAGAGGGTAGTATAGAGAGAGGATCATTATGTAGAGAGTAGTATAGAGAGAGAGGGGATCATTATGTAGAGAGTAGTATAGAGAGAGAGGGGTTCATTGTGGAGAGGGTAGTATAGAGAGAGGTTCATTATGTAGAGAGTAGTATAGAGAGAGAGAGGATCATTATGTAGAGAGTAGTATAGAGAGAGAGGATCATTATGTAGAGAGTAGTATAGAGAGAGGGGATCATTATGTAGAGAGTAGTATAGAGAGAGAGGGGTTCATTGTGGAGAGGGTAGTATAGAGAGAGGTTCATTATGTAGAGAGTAGTATATAGAGAGAGGGGATCATTATGTAGAGAGTAGTATTGAGAGAGGGGATCATTATATAGAGAGTAGTATAGAGAGAGAGGGGATCATTATGTAGAGAGTAGTATAGAGAGAGAGGGGATCTTTTTGGAGAGGGTAATATTGAGAGAGGGGATCATTATGTAGAGAGTAGTATAGAGAGAGGGGATCATTATGTAGAGGGTAGTATTGAGAGAGGGGATCATTATGTAGAGAGTAGTATAGAGAGAGAGGGGTTCATTGTGGAGAGGGTAGTATAGAGAGAGGATCATTATGTAGAGAGTAGTATAGAGAGAGAGGGGATCATTATGTAGAGAGTAGTATAGAGAGAGAGGATCATTATGTAGAGAGTAGTATAGAGAGAGAGGGGATCATTATGTAGAGAGTAGTATATAGAGAGAGGATCATTATGTAGAGAGTAGTATATAGAGAGAGGGGATCATTATGTAGAGAGTAGTATTGAGATAGGGGATCATTATGTAGAGAGTAGTATAGAGAGAGAGAGGATCATTATGTAGAGAGTAGTATATAGAGAGAGATGATCATTATGTAGAGAGTAGTATAGAGAGAGGGGATCATTATGTAGAGAGTAGTATAGAGAGAGAGGATCATTATGTAGAGAGTAGTATAGAGAGAGAGGATCATTATGTAGAGAGTAGTACATAGAGAGAGATGATCATTATGTAGAGAGTAGTATAGAGAGAGAGGATCATTATGTAGTGAGTAGTATAGAGAGAGAGAGCATCATTATGGAGAGGGTAGTATTGAGAGAGCGGATCGTTGTAGAAAGAGAGAAGGCAAGATAGTGATGTAATAAGGAGGGCACTTTAACAACAGGGTTCGCTCTTGATTTTTTCTGAATTGTAGATGGACTGTATGTGTGTGTGCGTATATTCCCGTGTGTACATGTGCATGCTTGCGTGTGTCCACTTGTGTGTGTATGTGTGCAGCTATTCAATCACTATGCTGCTCTGTCTCTTGTCAGTGGATTTCCTTTGTGCTCCCCTGCTCTGTCTCTTGTCAGTGGATTTCCTTTGTGCTCCCTTGCTCTGTCTCTTGTCAGTGGATTTCCTTTGTGCTCCCTTGCTCTGTCTCTTGTCAGTGGATTTCCTTTGTGCTCCCCTGCTCTGTCTCTTGTCAGTGGATTTCCTTTGTGCTCCCCTGCTCTGTCTCTTGTCAGTGGATTTCCTTTGTGCTCCCTTGCTCTGTCTCTTGTCAGTGGATTTCCTTTGTGCTCCCCTGCTCTGTCTCTTGTCAGTGGATTTCCTTTGTGCTCCCTTGCTCTGTCTCTTGTCAGTGGATTTCCTTTGTGCTCCCTTGCTTTCTGTCTCTTGTCAGTGGATTTCCTTTGTGCTCCCTTGCTCTGTCTCTTGTCAGTGGATTTCCTTTGTGCTCCCTTGCTCTGTCTCTTGTCAGTGGATTTCCTTTTGTGCTCCTTGCTCTGTCTCTTGTCAGTGGATTTCCTTTGTGCTCCCTTGCTCTGTCTCTTGTCAGTGGATTTCCTTTGTGCTCCCCTGCTCTGTCTCTTGTCAGTGGATTTCCTTTGTGCTCCCTTTGCTCTGTCTCTTGTCAGTGGATTTCCTTTTGTGCTCCCTTGCTCTGTCTCTTGTCAGTGGATTTCCTTTGTGCTCCCTGCTCTGTCTCTTGTCAGTGGATTTCCTTTGTGCTCCCTTGCTCTGTCTCTTGTCAGTGGATTTCCTTTGTGCTCCCTTGCTCTGTCTCTTGTCAGTGGATTTCCTTTGTGCTCCCTTGCTCTGTCTCTTGTCAGTGGATTTCCTTTTGTGCTCCTTGCTCTGTCTCTTGTCAGTGGATTTCCTTTGTGCTCCCTTGCTCTGTCTCTTGTCAGTGGATTTCCTTTGTGCTCCCTTGCTCTGTCTCTTGTCAGTGGATTTCCTTTGTGCTCCCCTGCTCTGTCTCTTGTCAGTGGATTTCCTTTGTGCTCCCTTGCTCTGTCTCTTGTCAGTGGATTTCCTTTGTGCTCCCCTGCTCTGTCTCTTGTCAGTGGACTATGGAACACCGTTTGGGTCTTTTCTAGTCAAAAAATATACACATCAAATAACACTATTTCACGTGTCAAATTAGCTTTTAATTCAAATAACTCAATTCTGTTGTAGAATGTTGTGTGTGCTGAATTTGCATATGCAAGCCAAGCGCCACCGCTACGATCAGTAGCACTGTCAATGCTGTCAAAAAACTGTCTGCAAACACCGGCTATGACATGTTTACTAATATCTTTGATACAAATGTTATTAGAACCTTCTGGGGTAGCTAGCTAGTTTTAGCGTGGTACCGTACTAGCTAGCAGCCTGAAAACAATGACCAGTAGAAACTGCAGTATTCTTCAATATTCTTAGCAATGATTTAGGAATCCATGTGAGTAAGTATTAGCCCGGTAGCCACTTGTTCTCCCATGAAAATAACTAGCTAGCCAGCTACCTAACCTTGTTTCCCAAAGCTAACGTTATAAGCAACCAGCGAGCTCCAGTGAGGCTTGACCAGACCGGTTATGTCATGTGCCTTTCCTATTTAAATAATGGTCAAACAAAACAGTCTTGAAGAAATCACCACATATGCTGAGCATTTGTTGGCTCCTTTTCCTTCACTCTGCGGTCCAACTCATCCCAAACCATCTCAATTCGTTTGAGGTCAGGGGATTGTGGAGGCCAGGTCATCTGATGCAGCACTCCATCACTCTCCTTCTTGGTCAAATAGCCCTTACACAGCCTGGAGGTGTGTTGGGTCTTTGTCCTGTTGAAAAACAAATTATAGTCCCACTAAGCCCAAACCAGATGGGATGGTGTTTCGCTGCAGAATGCTGTGGTAACTGTTATGAACTTGAGTGAAGACCCAAACGCGGTTTTAACAGAAAACAGAGTTCTTTAATAAAAAACAGGAATGGCATAAATCCTCTTCCAACGTAGTCAATGGAACAAAAGAACGTAGTATAATGCAGGTTGCACCTGCCATGCATGCAGACTCCGACAGGACAGGACAAGGTGGAAGCAAACGAGACGACAGCTTGCTTCTGGCATCAAAAAACACAAACAAGAATCAGACACTGAAAGTAGCAGGAACAGAGAAAGAAATAGAGACCTAATCAGAGGGGGAAGAGAGAACAGGTGGGGAAAGAGAGAATGAGCTAGTTAGGGCAGATGTAGAACAGCTGAGGAATGAGAGACAGAGAAGGTAACCTAAAAAGACCAGCAGAGAGAGAGAATGAAGAGAAAGGACAGGAACAGACATAACAAGACATGACAGTACCCCCCCACTCACCGAGCGCCTCCTGGCGCACTCGAGGAGGAAACCTGGCGGCAACGGAGGAAATCATCGATCAGCGAACGGTCCAGCACGTCCCGAGAGGGAACCCAACTCCTCTCCTCAGGACCGTACCTCCCAATCCACTAGGTACTGATGACCACGGCCCCGAGGGCGCATGTCCAAAATCTTACGAACCCTGTAGATGGGTGCGCCCTCGACAAGGATGGGGGGGGGAGGGACGAGCGGGGGCGCGAAGAACGGGCTTAACACAGGAGACATGGAAGACCGGGTGAACGCGACGAAGATAGCGCGGAGAAGAAGTCGCACTGCGACAGGATTAATGACCTGGGAAATACGGAACGGACCAATGAACCAAGCGGGCCAACTTGCGAGAAGCTGTCTTAAGGGGAAGGTTCTGAGTGGAGAGCCATACTCTCTGACCGCAACAATATCTAGGACTCTTGGTCCTACGCTATTAGCGGCCCTCACAGTCTGCGCCCTATTACGGCAAAGTGCCGACCTGACCCCCTTCCAGGTGCGCGCAACGCTGGACAAAAGCCTGAGCGGAGGGGACGCAGGACTCGGCGAGCTGAGATGAGAACAGCGGAGGCTGGTACCCGAGGCTACACTGAAAAGGGGATAGACCGGTAGCAGACGAGGGAAGCGAGTTGTGGGCGACTCTGCCCAGGGGAGCTGTTCTGACCAAGACGCAGGGTTACGAAAAGAAAGACTGCGTAAAAATGCGACCAACAGTCTGATTGGCCCGTTCGGGCTTGACCGTTAGACTGGGGATGAAAGCCGGACGAGAGACTGACGGAAGCCCCAATCAAACGGCAAAACTCCTCCAAAATTGAGACGTGAACTGCGGGCCTCTGTCGGAAACGACGTCAGACGGAAGGCCATGAATTCGGAAAACATTCTCGATAATGATCTGAGCCGTCTCCTTAGCAGAAGGGAGCTTATCGAGAGGAATGAAATGAGCCGCCTTAGAGAATCTATCGACAACCGTAAGAATAACTGTCTTCCCGCTGATGAAGGCAGTCCGGTGATAAAATCTAAAGCGATGTGAGACCACGGTCGAGAGGGAATGGGAAGCGGTCTGAGACGGCCGGCAGGAGGAGAGTTCCCAGATTTAGTCTGCGCGCAGACCGAACAAGCGGCGACAAATCGACGCGCGTCACGTTCCCGAGTGGGCCACCAGAAACGCTGGCGAATGGAAGCGAGCATACCCCCGAAGGCCGGGGTGGCCGGCTAACTTGGCAGAGTGGGCCCACTGAAGAACGGCCGGACGAGTAGGAACGGGAACGAACAGAAGGTTCCTAGGACAAGCTCGCGGCGACGGAGTGTGAGCGAGTGCTTGCTTTACCTGCCTCTCAATTCCCCAGACAGTCAACCCGACAACACGCCCTCAGGGAGAATCCCATCGGGTCGGTGGAGACCTCAGAAGAACTGAAGAGACGAGATAAAGCATCAGGTTTGGTGTTTTTTGAGCCCGGACGATAAGAAATAACAAACTCGAAACGAGCGAAAAACAGAGCCCAACGAGCCTGACGCATTAAGTCGTTTGGCTGAACGGATGTACTCAAGGTTCCTATGGTCAGTCCAAACGACAAAAGGAACGGTCGCCCTCCAACCACTGTCGCCATTCGCCTAGGGCTAAGCGGATGGCGAGCAGTTCGCGATTACCAACATCATAGTTACGTTCTGACGGCGATAAGCGATGAGAGAAAAACGCGCAAGGATGGACCTTGCCGTCAGAGAGAGAGCGCTGAGAAAGAATGGCTCCCACGCCCACCTCTGACGCCAACCTCAACAACAAACTGTCTAGAGATGTCAGGTGTAACAAGAATAGGTGCGGATGTAAAACGATTCTTAAGAAGATCAAAAGCTCCCTGGGCGGAAACGGACCACTTAAAGCACGTCTTAACAGAAGTAAGGGCTGTGAGAGGAGCTGCCACCTGACCGAAATTACGGATGAAACGACGGTAGAAATTAGCGAAGCCCAGAAAGCGCTGCAGCTCGACGCGTGACTTAGGAACGGGCCAATCAATGACAGCCTGGACCTTAGCGGGATCCATCTTAATGCCCTCAGCGGAAATAACGGAACCGAGAAAAGGGACAGAGGCGGCATGAAAAGTGCACTTCTCAGCCTTCACATAAAGACAGTTCTCCAAAAGGCGCTGGAGGACGGCCGCACGTGCTGAACATGAATCGAGAGAGACGGTGAAAAAATCAGGATATCATCCATGTAAACGAAAACAAAAATGTTCAGCATGTCTCTCAGGACGTCGTTAACTAGTGCCTGAAAGACAGCTGGAGCGTTAACGAGGCCGAAAGGAAGAACCCGGTATTCAAAGTGCCCTAACGGAGTGTTAAACGCCTTCCACTCGTCCCCTCCCTGATGCGCACGAGATGGTAGGCGTTACGAAGGTCCAATTTGGTGAAAAACCTGGCTCCCTGCAGGATCTCGAAGGCTGAAGACATAAGAGGAAGCGGATAACGATTCTTAACTGTTATGTCATTCAGCCCTCGATAATCCACGCATGGGCGCAGGGACCCGTCCTTCTTCTGAACAAAAAGAACCCGCGCCGGCGGGGGAGGAGGAGGAGACTATGGTACCGGCGCGAGCGAAACCGACAAATAATCCTCGAGAGCCTTACGTTCGGGAGCCGACAGAGAGTATAATCTACCCCGGGGGGAGTAGTTCCCGGAAGGAGATCAATACTACAGTCATACGACCGGTGTGGAGGGAGAGAAGTGGCCTTGGAACGACTGAACACCGTGCGCAGATCGTGATACTCCTCCGGCACCCCTGTCAAATCGCCAGGCTCCTCCTGTGAAGAAGAGACAGAGGAAACAGGAGGGATAGCAGACATTAAACAGGTTACATGACAAGAAACATTCCAGGATAGGATAGTATTACTAGACCAATTAATAGAAGGGTTATGGCGCACTAGCCAGGGATGACCCAAAACAACAGGTGTAAAAGGTGAACGAAAAATTAAAAAAGAAATGGTTTCGCTATGATTACCAGAGACAGTGAGGGTTAAAGGCAGCGTCTCACGCTGAATCTTGGGGAGAGAACTACCATCTAAAGCGAACAAGGCCCTGGGCTCCCCTAACTGTCTGAGAGGAATGTCATGTTCCCGAGCCCAGGTCTCGTCCATAAAACAGCCCTCCGCCCCAGAGTCTATCAAGGCACTGCAGGAAGCAGATGAACCGGGCCAGCGGAGATGGACCGGAAAGGTAGTGCGTGATCCAGAAGGAGAGGCCTGAGTAGTTGCGCCACCAGTAGCCCTCCTCTTACTGATGAGCTCTGGCCTTTTACTGGACATGAGGTGACAAAATGACCAGCGGAGCCGCAGTAGAGACAGAGGCGATTGGTGATTCTCCGTTCCCTCTCTTGGCCGAGATGCGAATACCCCCCAGCTGCATAGGCTCAGCATCCGAGCCGGCGGGGGAGGGTGGCAGTGATGCGGCAGGTGGCAGTGATGTGGAGAGGGGAGCAACGGAGAACGTGAGCTCCTTTCCACGAGCTCGGCGACGAAGATCAAACCGTCGCTCTATGCGAATAGCGAGAGCTATTAAGGAGTCCAGACTGGAAGGAACCTCCCGGGAGAGGATCTCATCCTTAACCTCGACGTGGAGACCCTCCAGAAAACGAGCGAGCAAAGCCGGCCTGCTCCAGTCACTAGAGGCAGCGAGAGTGCGAAACTCAATAGAATAATCCGTTATGGATCTATTCCCCTGACATAGGGAAGACAGGGCCCTGGAAGCCTCCTCGCCAAAAACAGAACGGTCAAAAACCCGTATCATCTCCTCCTTAAAGTCCTGATACTGGTTAATACACTCAGCCCTCGCCTCCCAGACTGCCGTGCCCCACTCACGCGCCCGTCCGGTAAGGAGAGAAATGACGTAGGCGATGCGGGCTGCGCTCCTGGAGTAAGTGTTGGGCTGGAGAGAGAACACCACATCACACTGAGTGAGGAATGAGCGGCACTCAGTGGGCTCCCAGAGTAACACGGCGGGTTGTTGATCCTGGGCTCCGGAGACTCGGAAACCCTGGAAGTGGGCGGTGGATCGAGGTGGAGTTGGTGAACCCGTCTTGTGAGGTCGGAGACTTGGACGGCCAGGGTCTCAACGGCATGTTGAGCAGCAGACAATTCCTCCTCGTGTCTGCCTAGCATCGCTCCCTGGATCTCGACGGCGGAGTGAAAAGGGTCCGGAGCCGCTGGGTCCATTCTTGGTCTGATTCTTCTGTTATGAACTTGAGTGAAGACCCAAACGCGGTTTTAACAGAAAACAGAGTTCTTTAATAAAAAACAGGAATGGCATAAATCCTCTTCCAACGTAGTCAATGGAACAAAAGAACGTAGTATAATGCAGGTTGCACCTGCCATGCATGCAGACTCCGACAGGACAGGACAAGGTGGAAGCAAACGAGACGACAGCTTGCTTCTGGCATCAAAAAACACAAACAAGAATCAGACACTGAAAGTAGCAGGAACAGAGAAAGAAATAGAGACCTAATCAGAGGGGGAAGAGAGAACAGGTGGGGAAAGAGAGAATGAGCTAGTTAGGGCAGATGTAGAACAG
>NW_027016615.1:0-9487 GCF_036934945.1 Oncorhynchus masou masou | reverse complement strand
CTGTTACGAATCCCTTTTGGCCCGACAGTCTAGGGGGGATGGTAATGAGACTCAGAACATAACTCATGCAAATTATTATTGTGACAAAGGAAAAGTGTGAACGAAATAAGCACGACAACTGAAATCTAACGTCAAACTCTAGGTTTATTTATAAACACACGGTAATGGGGGGAGCAGGAAAAGGGGCTGAGCTGGACCAAGAAAGAAACAATGTATTCAAAAACACCCCTAAGCTAGACTAGCCTACTTTAACAACAGCTAACTAACTAACCAAAAATACAGTGGGTGGTCCGCCCAGTTCTAACTAGTGTATTTAACAAAGTTCACCTACGGGTAGTGTATGCCCATGGGCAATTTGAGTCTTGTTTCCTTTTCCACCAGCAATCAAACACAAACACCATAACCAAAAACAATACTCACAGGTGATGACAAAGTGCTATGAGGTGCTTAAACAAAAGAGAGGTTACGACACAAAGCGAGAGTGAAACACAGAGACTACAGACATGGCATTTACAGAGAGATTGAGCTGAGCTCAGCTGGGCTCTAGAACAAAACAAATAATGGGGTTTTTAAACCATGGGGGAAGGAACTGTGATAGGTCAGGAAATTGGAGGAGGTGTGTCTTCTGGATTGATGATTATTGTTGACTTGATTGGGGAGTGATGATTTTCACCTGTGAGGGGAGAAGGAGAGAAAAGAAACACACAGGATACACACACAGGATAACTGTATCCGTAACACTCCCACTTAAAAGAGCAACCCTAGGGGCTTGCGACTACAGCATTTCAATGAATACTCCCAACAAAGCAACAACCTTGCAAAACATGCAGCAATATTTTCACACACGAGACAAAGCATCTGCCAACAAACACATTATCAGAACCCTTTTGTGGCGGATCTCCAAATTATAATTTTGTACAATCAGCGCCCAACGCATAAGGCGCTGGTTCTGTACATTCGGTGGAGAAACTAAGGGGTTATGGTCAGTATATACAATCACGGGTAGGGCACTGGAACCAATATATACTTCAAAGTATTGTAGAGCCAACAACAAAGCAAGAGCTTCTTGTTCTATTGTCGCATAGTTTGTTTGACATTTATTAAATTTACGTGAAAATAACAAACGGGATGATCCACTCCACTTGTCCTGCTGCAGTAGAACAGCACCAGCACCTCTGGCACTAGCATCTACCTCAAGTTTGAACGGTTGTTCAAAATCAGGAGCAGCAAGTACAGGTGTATGGCATATAAGAGTGCTTTCGCTGATTCAAAAGCTCTCTTACAATCAGGGACCACACAAATGATCTAGCCGGGATTAAGCAATCGGTCAATGGAGCAACTACCGCAGAGAAATTTTTACAGAAGTTACGGTAGTAGCCAACCATCCCTAAAAAAGCGGCGTAGCTTCGCCTGGTGGTAGGTGCAGGGAATGCAGTTATAGCCAAGACCTTGGCATTAACAGGGCGCACCTGTCCATGCTTCTCAGAGGTATCACACAATCCATCCTCTTGATCAACCTCTTTGAACAGAACAGTGTTCACAAAATCTCTCTCATCACCCTCTTGTCGTGCCTGAGCATGAGTGACAGCAATGGGGGAACACATGTGGATAATTCTGTGCCAGCTCATTCCGAGAGAGAGGTCACTTTTATCCAATACTTCCAATACGGGTACTACATTTCCTCCGGCAATATCGTTACCCATTATGAAGGTCACACCTTTCACTGGCAACATAGGGCGTACCCCCACTCTGGAATATTCCACTGATTAACTCAGAGTGTACTTTCACAAAGTGCAATGGCACTGGGACAAAAACCCATTTCAATACCCTGCACTAACACACTGGAACCACAGTATGTATCATCAGACAAGGGCAACACATCAGACAATATAAAACGACTGCGCCGCACCAGTATCTCTAAGGATTTTAACCGGTCATGGAGACGACGTCATTTGTTAGGGACACAAACCCTCGAAAATGAATGGTTCATAACTGCGGTCGGGGGACTGAGACTTTCAAACTACAGTTACCCTGAGGCACCTGTTTTGTTGCAGACCTCACAACCGTACGAATTAGAGCAACACCTGTTGGTGGCTTGGCACGAAGAGACATCCTTGTTTGCGTTTAAGCAGGAAGCAATCATTAATCATATGTCCTACTTTATGACAATAGAAACATGGACGCCATTCTTCTGGCGTGCTTGACATACTACTGCTGGACGACTAGGGCTAAAGGTAGGAAACTCAGTGGCTCTACTCTCAGTTTGAGCCGAAAAACACACTCTTGTGCGTCAACACAAACTCGTCTGCCAACACAGACGCTTCTGCCAGGGTGGGATACTTTCTGTTCGTTTTAGGTAAAACTACAATGCGTTCGGGTAAGCAATTTTTAAACTCTTCCAACAAGATTAACTCCCGAGAGAGTTGAAATCAGTTACCTTACTAGCAGCATGCCATTTATCAAACAGATTTCCCCCTTGTCTCTAGCAAATTCCACATAAGTCTTACTAGAAGACTTTCTATGAGACCTAAATTCTGTCGGTATGCCTCAGGCACAAGCTCATAGGCAATAAGAACAGTAGCTTTGACCACTTCATAATTCAAACTGTCCTCCAGAGGTAGCGCTGACAAAACCTCTTGGGCTTTACCAGTTAATTTACACTGAAGTAATAGGCACCAAACCTCTTCAGGCCATTTCAATGCTACGGCTATACGCTCAAATACACAAAAATAGGAGTCAACTTGGACTCTGAACAAAGGTACTAAGGCAATCTGCCTACTAATGTCAAACGTGTTTGAGGACACAGCAGGTGAGGACGGCTCACAAACAGGCACAGTAGGACCGGAGGCTAGCCTCGCTGTCTCTGCCTCAAGTTCCATCTGGCGCATTTTGAACTCCAACTGCCTTTGTTCTCTGTCTGCCTCAATTTTACACATCTCCAAATGCCGTTGTTCTCGTTCTTTTTCTGCTCTATTTTACACATCTCCAACTGAGAGTCCTCGCCTAATTTGGGCTCTCTCTTCCACCTCCAGTTGGAACTGTGCTAAACAGACATCCCTCCTGGCATCACCATTTGACAGTGGGGAGAGTGGATCAAAATGGGACAATGTGGCTGGTGTTTTAGCCTCCCCTCATTATCAGACACCAATGGTCTTACAGGAGCAGCAACATCCGCTAAGGGGTAGTAGGCTCAGGCAGCGGTAACACAAGCACCTGCTCTTCCAAATACATTAATACTATCCGTTTCACCTCCGCCTTAACTAAACTCTGCGGAATCGATACTGAATAATGGTCAGCCAAGGTCATTAAATCAACTCTACGACATTTGTCAAAAACCTCCCACTAAGGGTTATCCAAAAGATTTCAAATCAAAAGTAGTCATTTTTACACTACTTCACAAGTGCCAAAGGAAATAGCAAACACTAATGCTACTTCAGCTATGACGCTCAACACTGAACTATACCACTACAACAATCTACATGAGCGGCATGGGTGTCAGTTATGACATATCCCGGATGAGCTCCACTTATGTTACGAATCCCTTTTGGCCCGACAGTCTAGGGGGATGGTAATGAGACTCGTAACATAACTCATGCAAATTATTATTGTGACAAAGGAAAAGTGTGAACGAAATAAGCACGACAACTGAAATCTACCGTCAAACTCTAGGTTTATTTATAAACACACGGTAATGGGGGGAGCAGGAAAAGGGGCTGGAGCTGGACCCAAGGAAAGAAACAATAAGTATTCAAAAACACCCCTAAGCTAGACTAGCCTACTTTAACAACAGCTAACTAACTAACCAAAATACAGTGGGTGGTCCGCCCAGTTCTAACTAGTGTATTTAACAAAGTTCACCTACGGGTAGTGTATGCCCATGGGCGACTTGTCTTTGTTTCCCCTTTTCCACCAGCAATCAAACACAAACACCATAACCAAAAACAATACTCACAGGTGATGACAAAGTGCTATGAGGTGCTTAAACAAAAGAGAGGTTACGACACAAAGCGAGAGTGAAACACAGAGACCTACAGACATGGCATTTACAGAGAGATTGAGCTGAGCTCAGCTGGGCTCTAGAACAAACAAATAATGGGGTTTTTAAACCATGGGGAAGGAACTGTGATAGGTCAGGAAATTGGAGGAGGTGTGTCTTCTGATTGATGATTGGTTGTTGACTGATTGGGGAGTGATGATTTTCACCTGTGAGGGGAGAAGGAGAGAAAAGAAACACACAGGATACACACACACAGGATAACTGTATCCGTAACACCAACGAACGTGAGCATTTGCCACTGAAGTCGGTTACGATGCCAAACTGCAGTCAGGTTAGGACCCCGGTGAGGATGACAAGGATGCAGATGTGCTTCCCTGAGATGGTTTCTGACAGTTTGCGCAGAAATTATTATTGGCTGGTCTCAGATGCTCCGCAAAGAAGCCGGATGTGGAGGTCCTGGGCCAAATTCTCTAACACGATGTTGCTTATGTTAAAATAATTAACATACAAATCTTCAAATTTTTTGGCAACAACTCTGGTGGACATTCCTGCAGTCAGCATGCCAACTGCATGCTCCCTCAAAACTTGAGACATCTGTGGTCTTTCATTCTCACCAGCATAAGGTGTACCTGTATAATGATCATGCTGTTTAATCAGCTTTTGATATAAAACCTGTCAGGTGCATGCTGGACTATCTTGGCAAAGGAGAAAGGCTCACTAAGAGGGATGTAAACAAATTTGTGCAGAAAATATAAGAGAAATAAGCTTTTTGTGTATATG
Organism: Oncorhynchus masou masou; assembly: GCF_036934945.1. NCBI lineage: Eukaryota > Metazoa > Chordata > Actinopteri > Salmoniformes > Salmonidae > Oncorhynchus > Oncorhynchus masou. The sequence goes on along the minus strand of NW_027016615.1, from coordinate 4,710 downwards.
GAACATTTCTGGGATATTTCATTATCAAATCAAATCAAATGTATTTATATAGCCCTTCGTACATCAGCTGATATCTCAAAGTGCTGTACAGAAACCCAGCCTAAAACCCCAAACAGCAAGCAATGCAGGTGTAGAAGCACAGTGGCTAGCAAAACCATCCGGAATCAACGTTAAATATAGCATGCAGAACAGTTGCTTTTTCTTGTCATTGCATACTCTGCAATTATAGTAAAAGTGCAGACATCAGGAAGCAGAGCAAATCTAGGTTCGTGTTAGTGTCCTTAAAAAAAATTACGTTACATTCGGTTTTGTGAAGAATTCTTCTTTGGGACTTCTTTTGATGATAAGATTAAAGCTATTATACAGTAGCTAGCTACCACGGTCACGTGTCAGTTAACCCATTCATAGACGCAAACTAGCTTTAGCGCCTATTTTACGGTATCGTCCAGGGATAGGTGACATAATTGTTCCATTTTATGATACAAGTTTCACACTTGGTACACTAACACCAGATAGCTTGGTGGTTGACGGTTCCGGTTGGAGCGGTCGCATCTACACTTCGGTCCGCAGGTAGTATAACTTTTCATTACATTTCACTACATTTCGTTATAGTACAACGGTTTGATTTGTCTTATCTTAGCAATTTCTTCTTAGCTAGCTACATAGCCGTCTTTGTATCAACGACAATTGCATATTATCGTATTTCGTCGTCCTAACGTATCTGCCCAGCAGCTAGCCAAGCAGCTAGCTAACATCCACTGTCCACTAGCACTGTAGAAACTATTACACTCAACTGAACGACTCGATTAGCGTAGTGTCAGCTAGCTACATAGTTGTCTTCGCTGGGTTTGTATCCAAGATAATTGTGCAGTTTAGAGTGTGTAGACTTAGAGTGATTATCTTAATTTACCGAGGTTAGCTAGCCAGCTATTTGTCGTCCTTAACGTAGGAAATGTTGCTAGCTAGCTAGCCAACAGCTAGCCAACCTCTACCGAATTGAACTCCAACTACCCGGGTCAACATTCGCCGCGTCCACAGGTAGTATCACATTTTTCATTTCACTTCATTACAGTACAACGAGGTTTGATTTGTTTGATCGTAGCTAGCCAGCTACATAGCCGTCTTTGTATCTAAGACAATTGTGTAGTCTAGAGCGATTTTCTAGGTTAGCTGGCCAGCTATTGTCGGTCTTTTCAACGTGAGCTAGCCAGCTAGCCCCCGAATAGCAGCACTGTAGTAACTATTACAGTACAACGGTTTGTTTTGTTTGACGTAGCTAGCTAGCTACATAGCCGTTCTTTGTATCTAAGACAATTGTGTAGCCTAGAGCGATTTTCTAGGTTAGCTGGCCAGCTATTGTCGTTTTCTTAACGAAGCAATAGCTAGCCCCCGAATAGCAGCACTGTAGTAACTATTACAGTACAACGGTTTGTTTTGTTTGATCGTAGCTAGCTAGCTACATAGCCGTCTTTGTATCTAAGTCAATTGTTTAGCCTAGAGCGATTTTCTAGGTTAGCTACATCGCAGCCACTACCAGCTAGCCTACTCCAGCAGTACTGTATCATTTCAATCATTTTAGTCTATAAGATTCTTGCTACGTAAGCTTAACTTTCTGAACATTCGAGACGTGTAGTCCACTTGTCATTCCAATCTCCTTTGCATTAGCGTAGCCTCTTCTGTACCCTGTCAACTATGTGTCTATCTATCCCTGTTCTCTCCTCTCTGCACAGACCATACAAACGCTCCACACCGCGTGGCCGCGGCCACCCTATTCTGGCCAACAAGGCAGAGTTCATCTCAGCCTATGCCTCCCTCCAGTCCCTCGACTTCCTGGCACTGACGGAAACATGGATCACCACAGATAACACTGCTACTCCTACTGCTCTCTCTTCGTCCGCCCACGTGTTCTCGCACACCCCGAGAGCTTCTGGTCAGCGGGGTGGTGGCACCGGGATCCTCATCTCTCCCAAGTGGTCATTCTCTCTCTCTCCCCTTACCCATCTATCTATCGCCTCCTTTGAATTCCATGCTGTCACAGTTACCAGCCCTTTCAAGCTTAACATCCTTATCATTTATCGCCCTCCAGGTTCCCTCGGAGAGTTCATCAATGAGCTTGATGCCTTGATAAGCTCCTTTCCTGAGGACGGCTCACCTCTCACAGTCCTGGGCGACTTTAACCTCCCCACGTCTACCTTTGACTCATTCCTCTCTGCCTCCTTCTTTCCACTCCTCTCCTCTTTTGACCTCACCCTCTCACCTTCCCCCTACTCACAAGGCAGGCAATACGCCGCACCTCATCTTTACTAGATGTTGTTCTTCCACTAACCTCATTGCAACTCCTCCAAGTCTCCGACCACTACCTTGTATCCTTTTCCCTCTCGCTCTCATCCAACACTTCCCACACTGCCTTTACTCGGATGGTATCGCGCCGTCCCAACCTTCGCTCTCTCTCCCCGCTACTCTCTCCTCTTCCATCCTATCATCTCTTCCCTCTGCTCAAACCTTCTCCAACCTTTCTCCTGAGTCTGCCTCCTCAACCCTCCTCTCTTCCCTTTCTGCATCCTTTGACTCTCTATGTCCCCTATCCTCCAGGCCGGCTCGGTCCTCCCCTCCCGCTCCGTGGCTCGATGACTCATTGCGAGCTCACAGAACAGAGCTCCGGGCAGCCGAGCGGAAATGGAGGAAAACTCGCCTCCCTGCGGACCTGGCATCCTTTCACTCCCTCCTCTCTACAGTTCCTCCTCTGTCTCTGCTGCTAAAGCCACTTTCTACCACTCTAAATTCCAAGCATCTGCCTCTAACCCTAGGAAGCTCTTTGCCACCTTCTCCTCCCTCCTGAATCCCTCCTCCCCCCTCCCCCCTCCTCCCCTCTCTGCAGATGACTTCGTCAACCATTTTGAAAAGAAGGTCGACGACATCCGATCCTCGTTTGCTAAGTCAAACGACACCGCTGGTTCTGCTCACACTGCCCTACCCTGTGCTCTGACCTCTTTCTCCCTCTCTCTCCAGATGAAATCTCGTCTTGTGACGGCCGGCCGCCCAACAACCTGCCCGCTGACCCTATCCCCTCCTCTTCTCCAGACCATTTCCGGGGACCTTCTCCCTTACCTCACCTCGCTCATCAACTCATCCCTGACCGCTGGCTACGTCCTTCCGTCTTCAAGAGCGAGAGTTGCACCCCTTCTGAAAAAACCTACACTTCGATCCCTCCGATGTCAACAACTACAGACCAGTATCCCTTCTTTCTTTTTCTCTCCAAAACTCTTGAACGTGCCGTCCTTGGCCAGCTCTCCGCTATCTCTCTCAGAATGACCTTCTTGATCCAAATCAGTCAGGTTTCAAGACTAGTCATTCAACTGAGACTGCTCTTCTCTGTATCACGGAGGCGCTCCCGCACTGCTAAAGCTAACTCTCTCTCCTCTGCTCTCATCCTTCTAGACCTATCGGCTGCCTTCGATACTGTGAACCATCAGATCCTCCTCTCCACCTCTCCGAGTTGGGCATCTCCGGCGCGGCCCACGCTTGGATTGCGTCCTACCTGACAGGTCGCTCCTACCAGGTGGCGTGGCGCAGAATCTGTCTCCTCGCCACGCGCTCTCACCACTGGTGTCCCCCAGGGCTCTGTTCTAGGCCCTCTCCTATTCTCGCTATACACCAAGTCACTTGGCTCTGTCATAACCTCACATGGCCTCTCCTATCATTGCTATGCAGACGACACACAATTAATCTTCTCCTTTCCCCTTCTGATGACCAGGTATGAATCGCATCTCTGCATGTCTGGCAGACATATCAGTGTGGATGACGGATCACCACCTCAAGCTGAACCTCGGCAAGACGGAGCTGCTCTTCCTCCCGGGGAAGGACTGCCCGTTCCATGATCTCGCCATCACGGTTGACAACTCCATTGTGTCCTCCTCCCAGAGCGCTAAGAACCTTGGCGTGATCCTGGACAACACCCTGTCGTTCTCAACCAACATCATGGCGGTGGCCCGTTCCTGTAGGTTCATGCTCTACAACATCCGCAGAGTACGACCCTGCCTCACACAGGAAGCGGCGCAGGTCCTAATCCAGGCACTTGTCATCTCCTGTCTGGATTACTGCAACTCGCTGTTGGCTGGGCTCCCTGCCTGTGCCATTAAACCCCTACAACTCATCCAGAACGCAGCCCGTCTGGTGTTCAACCTTCCCAAGTTCTCTCACGCCACCCCGCTCCTCCGCTCTCTCCACTGGCTTCCAGTTGAGGCTCGCATCCGCTACAAGACCATGGTGCTTGCCTACGGAGCTGTGAGGGGAACGGCACCGCAGTACCTCCAGGCTCTGATCAGGCCCTACACCCAAGCAAGGGCACTGCGTTCATCCACCTCTGGCCTGCTCGCCTCCCCTACCATTGAGGAAGTACAGTTCCCGCTCAGCCCAGTCAAACTGTTCGCTGCTCTGGCCCCCAATGGTGGAACAAACTCCCCTCACGACGCCAGGACAGCGGAGTCAATCACCACCTTCCGGAGACACCTGAAACCCCACCTCTTTAAGGAATACCTAGGATAAGATAAGTAATCCTTCTCACCACCCCCCTTAATGATTTAGATGCACTATTGTAAAGTGGCTGTTCCACTGGATGTCAGAAGGTGAATTCACCAATTTGTAAGCTCGCCCTGGATAAGAGCGTCTGCTAAATGACTTAAATGTAAATGTAATGTAAATGAAAACTCC
>NW_027016614.1:0-9489 GCF_036934945.1 Oncorhynchus masou masou | reverse complement strand
AACTACAATCAGCCATGGCCTATTGCAGGGATCATTAACTACAATCAGCCATGGCCTATTGCAGGGATCATCAACTACATTCAGCCATGGCCATTGCAGGGATCATCAACTACAATCAGCCATGGCCTATTGCAGGGATCATTGACTACATTCAGCCATGGCCCATTGCAGGGATCATCAACTACAATCAGCCATGGCCTCATTGCAGGGATCATCAACTACAATCAGCCATGGCCTATTGCAGGGATCATTGACTACATTCAGCCATGGCCTATTGCAGGGATCATTAACTACATTCAGCCATGGCCTATTGCAGGGATCATCAACTACAATCAGCCATGGCCTATTGCAGGGATCATCAACTACATTCAGCCATGGCCTATTGCAGGGATCATCAACTACAATCAGCCATGGCCTATTGCAGGGATCATTGACTACATTCAGCCATGGCCTATTGCAGGGATCATTGACTACATTCAGCCATGGCCTATTGCAGGGATCATCAACTACAATCAGCCATGGCCTATTGCAGGGATCATCAACTACAATCAGCCATGGCCTATTGCAGGGATCATCAACTACAATCAGCCATGGCCTATTGCAGGGATCATCGACTACATTCAGCCATGGCCTATTGCAGGGATCATTGACTACATTCAGCCATGGCCTATTGCAGGGATCATTGACTACATTCAGCCATGGCCTATTGCAGGGATCATCAACTACATTCAGCCATGGCCTATTGCAGGGATCATCAACTACATTCAGCCATGGCCTATTGCAGGGATCATCAACTACATTCAGCCATGGCCTATTGCAGGGATCATCAACTACAATCAGCCATGGCCTATTGCAGGGATCATCAACTACAATCAGCCATGGCCTATTGCAGGGATCATTGACTACATTCAGCCATGGCCTATTGCAGGGATCATTGACTACATTCAGCCATGGCCTATTGCAGGGATCATCAACTACATTCAGCCATGGCCTATTGCAGGGATCATCAACTACAATCAGCCATGGCCTATTGCAGGGATCATTGACTACATTCAGCCATGGCCTATTGCAGGGATCATCAACTACAATCAGCCATGGCCTATTGCAGGGATCATCGACTACATTCAGCCATGGCCTATTGCAGGGATCATCAACTACAATCAGCCATGGCCTATTGCAGGGATCATCAACTACATTCAGCCATGGCCTATTGCAGGGATCATCAACTACATTCAGCCATGGCCTATTGCAGGGATCATCGACTACATTCAGCCATGGCCTATTGCAGGGATCATCAACTACAATCAGCCATGGCCTATTGCAGGGATCATCAACTACATTCAGCCATGGCCTATTGCAGGGATCATCAACTACAATCAGCCATGGCCTATTGCAGGGATCATTGACTACATTCAGCCATGGCCTATTGCAGGGATCATCGACTACATTCAGCCATGGCCTATTGCAGGGATCATCAACTACATTCAGCCATGGCCTATTGCAGGGATCATCAACTACAATCAGCCATGGCCTATTGCAGGGATCATTGACTACATTCAGCCATGGCCTATTGCAGGGATCATCAACTACATTCAGCCATGGCCTATTGCAGGGATCATCAACTACAATCAGCCATTGCCTATTGCAGGGATCATTGACTACATTCAGCCATGGCCTTATTGCAGGGATCATTGACTACATTCAGCCATGGCCTATTGCAGGGATCATCAACTACATTCAGCCATGGCCTATTGCAGGGATCATCAACTACAATCAGCCATGGCCTATTGCAGGGATCATCAACTACATTCAGCCATGGCCTATTGCAGGGATCATCAACTACAATCAGCCATGGCCTATTGCAGGGATCATTGACTACATTCAGCCATGGCCTATTGCAGGGATCATCAACTACAATCAGCCATGGCCTATTGCAGGGATCATTGACTACATTCAGCCATGGCCTATTGCAGGGATCATCAACTACATTCAGCCATGGCCTATTGCAGGGATCATCAACTACAATCAGCCATGGCCTATTGCAGGGATCATTGACTACATTCAGCCATGGCCTATTGCAGGGATCATCGGACCATCACATTCAGCCATGGCCTATTGTAGGGATCATCAACTACATTCAGCCATGGCCTATTGCAGGGATCATCGACTACATTCAGCCATGGCCTATTGCAGGGATCATCAACTACATTCAGCCATGGCCTATTGCAGGGATCATCAACAACAATCAGCCATGGCCTATTGCAGGGATCATCAACTACATTCAGCCATGGCCTATTGCAGGGATCATCAACTACAATCAGCCATGGCCTATTGCAGGGATCATTGACTACATTCAGCCATGGCCTATTGCAGGGATCATTGACTACAATCAGCCATGGCCTATTGCAGGGATCATCAACTACATTCAGCCATGGCCTATTGCAGGGATCATCGACTACAATCAGCCATGGCCTATTGCAGGGATCATCGACTACATTCAGCCATGGCCTATTGCAGGATCATTAACTACATTCAGCCATGGCCTATTGCAGGGATCATCAACTACAATCAGCCATGGCCTATTGCAGGGATCATCAACTACATTCAGCCATGGCCTATTGCAGGGATCATCAACTACAATCAGCCATGGCCTATTGCAGGGATCATTGACTACATTCAGCCATGGCCTATTGCAGGGATCATTGACTACATTCAGCCATGGCCTATTGCAGGGATCATTGACTACATTCAGCCATGGCCTATTGCAGGGATCATCGACTACAATCAGCCATGGCCTATTGCAGGGATCATCAACTACAATCAGCCATGGCCTATTGCAGGGATCATCAACTACATTCAGCCATGGCCTATTGCAGGGATCATTGACTACATTCAGCCATGGTCTATTGCAGGGATCATTAACTACATTCAGCCATGGCCTATTGCAGGGATCATCAACTACATTCAGCCATGGCCTATTGCAGGGATCATCAACTACATTCAGCCATGGTCTATTGCAGGGATCATCAACTACATTCAGCCATGGCCTATTGCAGGGATCATTAACTACAATCAGCCATGGCCTATTGCAGGGATCATTAACTACAATCAGCCATGGCCTATTGCAGGGATCATCAACTACATTCAGCCATGGCCTATTGCAGGGATCATCAACTACAATCAGCCATGGCCTATTGCAGGGATCATTGACTACATTCAGCCATGGCCTATTGCAGGGATCATCAACTACAATCAGCCATGGCCTATTGCAGGGATCATCAACTACAATCAGCCATGGCCTATTGCAGGGATCATTGACTACATTCAGCCATGGCCTATTGCAGGGATCATCGACTACATTCAGCCATGGCCTATCAACTGCAATCAGCCATGGCCTATCAGGATCATGACTACATTCAGCCATGGCCTATTGCAGGGATCATTGACTACATTCAGCCATGGCCTATTGCAGGGATCATCAACTACATTCAGCCATGGCCTATTGCAGGGATCATCAACTACAATCAGCCATGGCCTATTGCAGGGATCATTGACTACATTCAGCCATGGCCTATTGCAGGGATCATCAACTACAATCAGCCATGACCTATTGCAGGGATCATTGACTACAATCAGCCATGACCTATTGCAGGGATCATTGACTACATTCAGCCATGGCCTATTGCAGGGATCATTAACTACATTCAGCCATGGTCTATTGCAGGGATCATCAACTACATTCAGCCATGGCCTATTGCAGGGATCATCAACTACAATCAGCCATGGCCTATTGCAGGGATCATCAACTACATTCAGCCATGGCCTATTGCAGGGATCATCAACTACAATCAGCCATGGCCTATTGCAGGGATCATTGACTACATTCAGCCATGGCCTATTGCAGGGATCATTGACTACATTCAGCCATGGCCTATTGCAGGGATCATTGACTACATTCAGCCATGGCCTATTGCAGGGATCATCGACTACATTCAGCCATGGCCTATTGCAGGGATCATCGACTACATTCAGCCATGGCCTATTGCAGGGATCATCGACTACATTCAGCCATGGCCTATTGCAGGGATCATCAACTACATTCAGCCATGGCCTATTGCAGGGATCATCAACTACAATCAGCCATGGCCTATTGCAGGGATCATTGACTACATTCAGCCATGGCCTATTGCAGGGATCATCAACTACAATCAGCCATGGCCTATTGCAGGGATCATCAACTACATTCAGCCATGGCCTATTGCAGGGATCATTGACTACATTCAGCCATGGCCTATTGCAGGGATCATTGACTACATTCAGCCATGGCCTATTGCAGGGATCATCGACTACATTCAGCCATGGCCTATTGCAGGGATCATTGACTACATTCAGCCATGGCCTATTGCAGGGATCATCAACTACATTCAGCCATGGCCTATTGCAGGGATCATCAACTACAATCAGCCATGGCCTATTGCAGGGATCATTGACTACATTCAGCCATGGCCTATTGCAGGGATCATCAACTACAATCAGCCATGGCCTATTGCAGGGATCATCAACTACAATCAGCCATGGCCTATTGCAGGGATCATTGACTACATTCAGCCATGGCCTATTGCAGGGATCATTGACTACATTCAGCCATGGCCTATTGCAGGGATCATCAACTACAATCAGCCATGGCCTATTGCAGGGATCATTAACTACATTCAGCCATGGCCTATTGCAGGGATCATCAACTACAATCAGCCATGGCCTATTGCAGGGATCATTGACTACATTCAGCCATGGCCTATTGCAGGGATCATTGACTACAATCAGCCATGGCCTATTGCAGGGATCATCAACTACATTCAGCCATAGCCTATTGCAGGGATCATCAACTACAATCAGCCATGGCCTATTGCAGGGATCATTGACTACATTCAGCCATGGCCTATTGCAGGGATCATTAACTACAATCAGCCATGGCCTATTGCAGGGATCATTGACTACAATCAGCCATGGCCTATTGCAGGGATCATCAACTACATTCAGCCATGGCCTATTGCAGGGATCATCAACTACAATCAGCCATGGCCTATTGCAGGGATCATTGACTACATTCAGCCATGGCCTATTGCAGGGATCATTGACTACATTCAGCCATGGCCAGGGATCATCGGATCATTAACTCAATCAGCCATGGCCTATTGCAGGGATCATCAACTACAATCAGCCATGGCCTATTGCAGGGATCATCAACTACATTCAGCCATGGCCTATTGCAGGGATCATCAACTACACCAGCCATGGCCTATTGCAGGGATCATTGACTACATTCAGCCATGGCCTATTGCAGGGATCATTAACTACAATCAGCCATGGCCTATTGCAGGGATCATTAACTACATTCAGCCATGGCCTATTGCAGGGATCATCAACTACAATCAGCCATTGCCTATTGCAGGGACTGTCATTGCCATGGCTACATTCAGCCATGGCCTTATTGCAGGGATCATTGACTACATTCAGCCATGGCCTATTGCAGGGATCATCAACTACAATCAGCCATGGCCTATTGCAGGGATCATCAACTACAATCAGCCATGGCCTATTGCAGGGATCATTGACTACATCATCAGCCATGGCCTATTGCAGGGATCATCAACTACAATCAGCCATGGCCTATTGCAGGGATCATTGACTACATTCAGCCATGGCCTATTGCAGGGATCATTGACTACATTCAGCCATGGCCTATTGCAGGGATCATCAACTACATTCAGCCATGGCCTATTGTAGGGATCATTGACTACAATCAGCCATGGCCTATTGCAGGGATCAACTACATTCAGCCATGGCCTATTGCAGGGATCATCAACTACAATCAGCCATGGCCTATTGCAGGGATCATTGACTACATTCAGCCATGGCCTATTGCAGGGATCATTAACTACAATCAGCCATGGCCTATTGCAGGGATCATTGACTACAATCAGCCATGGCCTATTGCAGGGATCATCAACTACATTCAGCCATGGCCTATTGCAGGGATCATCAACTACAATCAGCCATTGCCTATTGCAGGGATCATTGACTACATTCAGCCATGGCCTTATTGCAGGGATCATTGACTACATTCAGCCATGGCCTATTGCAGGGATCATTGACTACATTCAGCCATGGCCTATTGCAGGGATCATCGACACATTCAGCCATGGCTATTGCAGGGATCATCAACTACATTCAGCCATGGCCTATTGCAGGGATCATCAACTACATTCAGCCATGGCCTATTGCAGGGATCATCAACTACATTCAGCCATGGCCTATTGCAGGGATCATCAACTACATTCAGCCATGGCCTATTGCAGGGATCATCAACTACATTCAGCCATGGCCTATTGCAGGGATCATTAACTACATTCAGTCATGGCCTATTGCAGGGATCATTGACTACATTCAGCCATGGCCTATTGCAGGGATCATCAACTACAATCAGCCATGGCCTATTGCAGGGATCATCAACTACATTCAGCCATGGCCTATTGCAGGGATCATCAACTACAATCAGCCATGGCCTATTGCAGGGATCATTGACTACATTCAGCCATGGCCTATTGCAGGGATCATCGACTACAATCAGCCATGGCCTATTGCAGGGATCATCAACTACAATCAGCCATGGCCTATTGCAGGGATCATTGACTACATTCAGCCATGGCCTATTGCAGGGATCATTGACTACATTCAGCCATGGCCTATTGCAGGGATCATTGACTACATTCAGCCATGGCCTATTGCAGGGATCATCAACTACATTCAGCCATGGCCTATTGCAGGGATCATCAACTACAATCAGCCATGGCCTATTGCAGGGATCATCGACTACATTCAGCCATGGCCTATTGCAGGGATCATTGACTACATTCAGCCATGGCCTATTGCAGGGATCATCAACTACAATCAGCCATGGCCTATTGCAGGGATCATCAACTACAATCAGCCATGGCCTATTGCAGGGATCATTGACTACATTCAGCCATGGCCTATTGCAGGGATCATTGACTACATTCAGCCATGGTCTATTGCAGGGATCATCAACTACATTCAGCCATGGTCTATTGCAGGGATCATCAACTACAATCAGCCATGGCCTATTGCAGGGATCATCAACTACATTCAGCCATGGCCTATTGCAGGGATCATCAACTACAATCAGCCATGGCCTATTGCAGGGATCATTAACTACATTCAGCCATGGCCATTGCAGGATCATCAACTACAATCAGCCATGGCCTATTGCAGGGATCATTAACTACATTCAGCCATGGCCTATTGCAGGGATCATTAACTACATTCAGCCATGGCCTATTGCAGGGATCATTGACTACATTCAGCCATGGCCTATTGCAGGGATCATCGACTACATTCAGCCATGGTCTATTGCAGGGATCATCGACTACAATCAGCCATGGCCTATTGCAGGGATCATCGACTACATTCAGCCATGGCCTATTGCAGGGATCATCAACTACAATCAGCCATGGCCTATTGCAGGGATCATCAACTACATTCAGCCATGGCCTATTGCAGGGATCATTAACTACATTCAGCCATGGCCTATTGCAGGGATCATTGACTACATTCAGCCATGGCCTATTGCAGGGATCATCGACTACATTCAGCCATGGCCTATTGCAGGGATCATCAACTACATTCAGCCATGGCCTATTGCAGGGATCATTGACTACATTCAGCCATGGCCTATTGCAGGGATCATCAACTACATTCAGCCATGGCCTATTGCAGGGATCATCAACTACATTCAGCCATGGCCTATTGCAGGGATCATCAACTACAATCAGCCATGGCCTATTGCAGGGATCATTGACTACATTCAGCCATGGCCTATTGCAGGGATCATCAACTACAATCAGCCATGGCCTATTGCAGGGATCATTAACTACATTCAGCCATGGCCTATTGCAGGGATCATTAACTACATTCAGCCATGGCCTATTGCAGGGATCATCAACTACATTCAGCCATGGCCTATTGCAGGGATCATCAACTACATTCAGCCATGGCCTATTGCAGGGATCATCAACTACAATCAGCCATGGCCTATTGCAGGGATCATTGACTACATTCAGCCATGGCCTATTGCAGGGATCATTGACTACATTCAGCCATGGCCTATTGCAGGGATCATTGACTACATTCAGCCATGGTCTATTGCAGGGATCATCAACTACAATCAGCCATGGCCTATTGCAGGGATCATCGACTACATTCAGCCATGGCCTATTGCAGGGATCATCAACTACAATCAGCCATGGCCTATTGCAGGGATCATTGACTACATTCAGCCATGGCCTATTGCAGGGATCATCAACTACAATCAGCCATGGCCTATTGCAGGGATCATCAACTACATTCAGCCATGGCTCTATTGCAGGGATCATCGACTACAATCAGCCATGGCCTATTGCAGGGACTCAATGACTACATTCAGCCATGGCCTATTGCAGGGATCATTGACTACAATCAGCCATGGCCTATTGCAGGGATCATCGACTACATTCAGCCATGGTCTATTGCAGGGATCATCAACTACAATCAGCCATGGCCTATTGCAGGGATCATCGACTACATTCAGCCATGGCCTATTGCAGGGATCATCAACTACAATCAGCCATGGCCTATTGCAGGGATCATTGACTACATTCAGCCATGGCCTATTGCAGGGATCATTGACTACATTCAGCCATGGCCTATTGCAGGGATCATCAACTACATTCAGCCATGGCCTATTGCAGGGATCATCAACTACAATCAGCCATGGCCTATTGCAGGGATCATCAACTACAATCAGCCATGGCCTATTGCAGGGATCATCGACTACATTCAGCCATGGCCTATTGCAGGGATCATCAACTACAATCAGCCATGGCCTATTGCAGGGATCATTGACTACATTCAGCCATGGCCTATTGCAGGGATCATTGACTACATTCAGCCATGGCCTATTGCAGGGATCATCAACTACATTCAGCCATGGCCTATTGCAGGGATCATCGACTACAATCAGCCATGGCCTATTGCAGGGATCATTGACTACATTCAGCCATGGCCTATTGCAGGGATCATCAACTACATTCAGCCATGGCCTATTGCAGGGATCATTAACTACATTCAGCCATGGCCTATTGCAGGGATCATCAACTACAATCAGCCATGGCCTATTGCAGGGATCATCAACTACATTCAGCCATGGCCTATTGCAGGGATCATCAACTACAATCAGCCATGGCCTATTGCAGGGATCATCAACTACAATCAGCCATGGCCTATTGCAGGGATCATCAACTACAATCAGCCATGGTCTATTGCAGGGATCATTAACTACATTCAGTCATGGCCCTGTTGCCAGGGATCATTAACTTACATTCAGTCATGGTCTCATTGCAGGGATCATCAACTCACATCTCAGCCATAGTC
>NW_027016613.1:0-9491 GCF_036934945.1 Oncorhynchus masou masou | reverse complement strand
TAATAGATGTCCTTATGTCCAGCCAGGATAGAGATGTATCAGGTAGAAGCATGTTCATAACATAACAGCAACATACACAGCAGGTATCATATAGATCATGTTAAGACTGACTCATAAAGATATACAACACAACAGGTATCATATATGATCATGTTAAGACTGACTCATAAAGATATACAACACAACAGGTATCATATAGGATCATGTTAAGACTGACTCATAAAGATATACAACACAACAGGTATCATATAGGATCATGTTAAGACTGACTCATAAAGATATACAACACAACAGGTATCATATATGATCATGTTAAGACTGACTCATAAAGATATACAACACAACAGGTATCATATATGATCATGTTAAGACTGACTCATAAAGATATACAACACAACAGGTATCATATAGGATCATGTTAAGACTGACTCATAAAGATATACAACACAACAGGTATCATATAGGATCATGTTAAGACTGACTCATAAAGATATACAACACAACAGGTATCATATAGGATCATGTTAAGACTGACTCATAAAGATATACAACACAACAGGTATCATATAGGATCATGTTAAGACTGACTCATAAAGATATACAGCACAACAGGTATCATATAGGATCATGTTAAGACTGACTCATAAAGATATACAACACAACAGGTATCATATAGGATCATGTTAAGACTGACTCAAAGATATACAACACAACAGGTATCATATAGGATCATGTTAAGACTGACTCATAAAGATATACAACACAACAGGATAAAACAATAGACACTTTATTCTACCATTCCGAACACAATATTGTCCCACGTGACCTTGACAAAGACATATAGTCGATTATAATAGGAGCATGTATTGTCCCATGTTAAAGACATTTGGTTGATTATAGGAGCATGTTTGTGGCACATTCATAAAGATATTGTCTGATATTCTTCCCCACAACTTACCCTGACCAGTTCCATCATGTCTTTTACAAAGCCATCCACCTCTGGTCCTTCCAAAGCTCCGGTGTTACTCTGACCAATGGGGAAGAGAGAACATAGAACTCATTAAAAGCTCCGGTGTTACTCTGACCAATGGGGAAGAGAGAACATAGAACTCATTAAAAGCTCCGGTGTTACTCTGACCAATGGGGAAGAGAGAACATAGAACTCATTAAAAGAGCATCATGCCAAAATTCTAATTCTATTCTAATTCTCTCTTCTCTGAATGCAGACCAAACATCCTTGTTTTGCAACTCGTATTTAATTTACAGACCACATAGAGGAAGCAGTTACCCTGCAAATCAAATCTAACATCCCAGCCCCAAGGGTACTCTTGTCTGTACTCACAACATCATAGTGGTTGAATATTTTGTCAAAGTCTCTCTTTCTGTCTTCTTGACTGGAGGCCTGTAAACAGAGTCAATTATGGTTAGTTTCATTTTCCATCTTCCTAGGAAGATTTAGCAGAGTAATGTAATGAACATTATCAGAAACACATCAACTGAACTCACATCCATTTTGAACTGTAGCATGAAATTCTCTTCTAGAGCCAGGATCCTAAAGGAAAACAGGAAATAAACAACAGTTTGATCAAGCAAAACAACACAGTCAGAAAAGGTATTGGTACTACAATATACAGTCAATTAGAAGTACCTTGCCAAATGGTTCAGTATTCAGAATTGTAATAGAGTCAATCAGAAGTACCTGGCCAAACGGTTCAGTATTCAGAATTGTAATAGAGTCAATTAGAAGTACCTGGACAAATCGCTCAGATCCAAGCGACCGTCCTTATTTTTGTCAAAAATCTTCATCTGTTAGAAAAAGGAATTGATGCATAATACATGTGCCATTTTAGACCAACGGAGATATTAAATATATTTAGCGATTACTGGTTTCCCTGCTTAAAAAGACAACTAAACATGTTTGTCAATGGTTCAGATCTGAGCACAAATAAACACATGCTGACACATGTTAGCGTTTTCATTATGAATCTTGTTCTGGGGGCAGCTCTGCAGAGTGGTCACTAGCTGGCAAAGACACAACGTGATTAAACCTAACCCTAACCTTAACCACACTGCTAAGCCTAATGCCTAACCCTAACCTTAACCACACTGCTAAGCCTAATGCCTAACCCTAACCTTAACCACACTGCTAAGCCTAATGCCTAACCCTAACCTTAACCACACTGCTAAGCCTAATGCCTAACCCTAACCACACTGCTAAGCCTAATGCCTAACC
Organism: Oncorhynchus masou masou; assembly: GCF_036934945.1. NCBI lineage: Eukaryota > Metazoa > Chordata > Actinopteri > Salmoniformes > Salmonidae > Oncorhynchus > Oncorhynchus masou. The sequence goes on along the minus strand of NW_027016613.1, from coordinate 7,258 downwards.
CTAACCTTAACCACACTGCTAAGCCTAATGCCTAACCCTAACCTTAACCACACTGCTAAGCCTAATGCCTAACCTTAACTACACTGCTAAGCCTAATGCCTAACCCTAACCTTAACCACACTGCTAAGCCTAATGCCTAACCCTAACCTTAACCACACTGCTAAGCCTAATGCCTAACCCTAACCTTAACCACACTGCTAAGCCTAATGCCTAACCCTAACCTTAACCACACTGCTAAGCCTAATGCCTAACCTTAACTACACTGCTAAGCCTAATGCCTAACCCTAACCTTAACCACACTGCTAAGCCTAATGCCTAACCCTAACCTTAACCACATTGCTAAGCCTAATGCCTAACCTTAACCACACTGCTAAGCCTAATGCCTAACCCTAACCTTAACCACACTGCTAAGCCTACTGCCTAACCCTAACCTTAACCACACTGCTAAGCCTAATGCCTAACCCTAACCTTAACCACACTGCTAAGCCTAATGCCTAACCTTAACTACACTGCTAAGCCTAATGCCTAACCCTAACCTTAACCACACTGCTAAGCCTAATGCCTAACCCTAACCCAACCACACATTGCTAAGCCTAATGCCTAACCTACACACTGCTAAGCCTAATGCCTAACCCTAACCACACTGCTAAGCCTAATGCCTAACCCTAACCTTAACCACACTGCTAAGCCTAATGCCTAACCCTAACCTTAACCACACTGCTAAGCCTAATGCCTAACCTTAACTACACTGCTAAGCCTAATGCCTAACCTAACCTTAACCACACTGCTAAGCCTAATGCCTAACCCTAACCTTAACCACATTGCTAAGCCTAATGCCTAACCTAACCTGCTAACCAACACTGCTAAGCCTAATGCCTAACCTAACTAACCTTAACCACACACTGCTAAGCCTAATGCCTAACCCTAACCTAACCACACTGCTAAGCCTAATGCCTAACCCTAACCACACTGCTAAGCTAATGCCTAACTCTAACCACACTGCTAAGCCTAATGCCTAACCCTAACCACACTGCTAAGCCTAATGCCTAACCTAACCACACTGCTAAGCCTAATGCCTAACCTAACCACACTGCTAAGCCTAATGCCTTACCCTAACCACACTGTGCCTAATGCCTAACCTTAACCACACTGCTAAGCCTAATGCCTAACCTAACCACACTGCTAAGCCTAATGCCTAACCCTAACCACACTGCTAAGCCTAATGCCTAACCTAACCACACTGCTAAGCCTAATGCCTAACCCTAACCACACTGCTAAGCTAATGCCTAACCTAACCACACTGCTAAGCCTAATGCCTAACCCTAACCACACTGCTAAGCCTAATGCCTAACCCTAACCACACTGCTAAGCCTAATGCCTAACCTAACCACACTGCTAAAGCCTAATGCCTAACCCTAACCACACTGCTAAGCCTAATGCCTAACCCTAACCACACTGCTAAGCCTAATGCCTAACCCTAACCACACTGCTAAGCCTAATGCCTAACCCTAACCACACTGCTAAGCCTAATGCCTAACCTAACCACACTGCTAAGCCTAATGCCTAACCCTAACCACACTGCTAAGCCTAATGCCTAACTCTAACCACACTGCTAAGCCTAATGCCTAACCCTAACCACACTGCTAAGCCTAATGCCTAACCCTAACCACACTGCTAAGCCTAATGCCTAACCCTAACCTAACCTCATTTTTGTTTTCATACATTTTACAATATAGGCAATTTTGCAGCTGGCCTATCTAAGGGAAATCAGCTCTGCCTCCAAGACAAGACTCATGACAATAGAGGTCAACCTGCCATTTAGACTGCCTCTCTTTATGATATGTGATACACAGGTTAGAAGTACTCTAACGAGAACGGGGTGATGCCAGACCAGGCCAGGATGAGAGATGGAACGGGGTGATACCAGACCAGGCCAATGTGAGAGACAGACAGGGTGATGTCAGACCAGGCTAGGGTAGGAGACAGACAGGGCAGGGTGAGAGACAGACAGGGTGATACCAGACCAGGCCAGGGTAGGAGACAGACAGGGCAGGGTAGGAGACAGACAGGGCAGGGTAGGAGACAGACAGGGCAGGGTAGGAGACAGACAGGGCAGGGTAGGAGACAGACAGGGCAGGGTGAGAGAGACAGACAGAGTGAATCGGTAGGAGACAGACAGGGCAGGGTAGGAGACAGACAGGGCAGTGTGAGAGACAGACAGAGTGATACCAGACCAGGGCAGGGTAGGAGACAGACAGGGCAGGGTAGGAGACAGACAGGGCAGGGTAGGAGACAGACAGGGCAGGGTGAGAGACAGACAGGGCAGGGTGAGAGACAGACAGGGTGATACCAGTAGGGTAGGAGACAGACAGGGCAGGGTAGGAGACAGACAGGGCAGGGTGAGAGACAGACAGAGTGAATCGGTAGGAGAGGTGTGACAGTCTCCGCCAGACACTGGTAATCTAATATCTCAGTCTGTTAGATGAGATGATTAATACAGCTGGACAGAGTCATCTGCTGCTGGCTGCCACAACACAGCCCTGTCACAGTCCCAAATGACTCCCTATTCCCTATATAGTGTACTACTTTTGACCAGGGCCCATAAGGAATAGGATGCCATTTGGGAACGCATTATCCTGTCTGATGAAATGGAGAGAGAGAGACCACACCAGGCTCCAGGAGGAAGACATTTTCTCCTCAGGGAAGTCCATTTAAAGTTGGAGCAGAAGTTAGAACGTTTTCAGAGAAGGGAACAAGCCTCAGGATATAGATAAGACTGGAAAAACCAGTCGGTGACAGTATATTGCGATGAGTGTTGGGGCAAGGTAGCCTAGTGGTTAGGAGGGAGGGACGGCGGCCTAGTGGTTAGAGTGGAGGGGCAGGGCAGGTAGCCTGTGGTTAGAGTGTAGGGATCTGTGGTAGGGGACGGCAGGTAGCCTAGTGGTTAGAGTCTAGGGATGCAGGTAGCCCAGTGGTTAGAGTGTAGGCCTGCAGGGCGCCTAGTGGCTAGAGGGAGGGGTGCAGCCTAGTGGTTAGAGGGGACTGGCAGGTAGCCAGTGGTTAGAGTGGAGGGACCTGCAGGTAGCCTAGTGGTTAGAGTGTAGGGACCTTTGCAGCTCAGTGGTTAGAGTGTAGACTGCAGGCAGTCCAGTGGTTAGAGTGTGGTACGGCAGGTAGCCCAGTGGTTGGGGAGGTGGGGACGGCAGGTAGTCTAGTGGTTAGAGTGTAGGGACGGCAGGTAGCCTAGTGGTTAGAGTGTAGGGACGGCAGGTAGTCTAGTGGTTAGAGTGTAGGGACAGGCAGGTAGCCTAGTGGTTAGAGTGGAGGGGCAGGCAGGTAGCCTAGTGGTTAGAGTGGTAGGGCAGGCAGGTAGCCTAGTGGTTAGAGTGTAGGGACAGGCAGGTCACCTAGTGGTTAGAGTGCAGTGGGACGGCAGGTAGCCTAGTGGTTAGAGTCTAGGGACGGCAGGTAGCCTAGTGGTTAGAGTGTGAGGACGGCAGGTAGCCTAGTGGTTAGAGTGTAGGGACGGCAGGTAGCCTAGTGGTTAGAGTGTAGGGACGGCAGGTAGCCTAGTGGTTTAGAGTGGAGGGGCGGCAGGTAGCCTAGTGGTTAGAGTGTAGGGACGGCAGGTAGCCTAGTGGTTAGAGTGTAGGGACGGCAGGTAGCCTAGTGGTTAGAGTGGAGGGGCAGGCAGGTAGCCTAGTGGTTAGGGGTGTAGGGACGGCAGGTATCCTAGTGGTTGGGGTGGAGGGGCGGCAGGTAGCCTAGTGGTTGGGAGTGGAGGGGCAGGCAGGTAGCCTAGTGGTTGAGAGTGGAGGGCAGGCAGGTAGCCTAGTGGTTAGAGTGTAGGGACAGGCAGGTCACCTAGTGGTTAGAGTGTAGGGACGGCAGGTAGCCTAGTGGTTAGAGTGTAGGGACGGCAGGTAGCCTAGTGGTTAGAGTCTAGGGACGGCAGGTAGCCTAGTGGTTAGAGTGTAGGGACGGGCAGGTAGCCTAGTGGTTAGAGTGTAGGCACGGCAGGTAGCCTAGTGGTTAGAGTGTAGGGACGGCAGGTAGCCTAGTGGTTAGAGTGGAGGGACGGCAGGTGGCCTAGTGGTTAGAGTGTAGGGACGGCAGGTAGCCTAGTGGTTAGAGTGTAGGGACGGCAGGTAGCCTAGTGGTTAGAGTGGAGGGGCAGGCAGGCAGCCTAGTGGTTAGAGTGTAGGGACGGCAGGTATCCTAGTGGTTAGAGTGGAGGGGCGGCAGGTAGCCTAGTGGTTAGAGTGTAGGGACGGCAGGTAGCCTAGTGGTTAGAAGTGGAGGGGCAGGCAGGTAGCCTCGTGGTTAGAGTGGAGGGGCAGGCAGGTAGCCTAGTGGTTAGAGTGTAGGGCGGCAGGTAGCCCAGTGGTTAGAGTGTAGGGAGGCAGGTAGCCTAGTGGTTAGAGTGGAGGGGCAGGCAGGTAGCCTAGTGGTTAGAGTGTAGGGACGGCAGGTAGCCTAGTGGTTAGAGTGTAGGGACAGGCAGGTAGCCTAGTGGTTAGAGTGGAGGGGACAGGCAGGTAGCCTAGTGGTTAGAGTGGAGGGACAGGCAGGTAGCCTAGTGGTTAGAGTGGAGGGACAGGCAGGTTGCCTAGTGGTTAGAGTGTAGGGGAAGGCAGGTAGCCTAGTGGTTAGAGTGTAGGGACAGGCAGGTAGCCTAGTGGTTAGAGTGGAGGGACAGGCAGGTAGCCTCGTGGTTAGAGTGGAGGGCAGGCAGGTAGCCTAGTGGTTAGAGGCAGTAGGGGCGGCAGGTAGCCTAGTGGTTAGAGTGGAGGGCAGGCAGGTAGCCTAGTGGTTAGAGTGTAGGGACAGGCAGGTCGCCTAGTGGTTAGAGTGTAGGGACGGCAGGTAGCCTAGTGGTTAGAGTATAGGGACAGGCAGGTAGCCTAGTAGGTTAGAGTGTAGGGGCGGCAGGTAGCCTAGTGGTTAGAGTGGAGGGCGGCAGGTAGCCTAGTGGTTAGAGTGGAGGGGCAGGCAGGTAGCCTCGTGGTTAGAGTGGAGGGGCAGGCAGGTAGCCTAGTGGTTAGAGTGTAGGGGCGGCGGGTAGCCTAGTGGTTAGAGTGTAGGGACAGGCAGGTTGCCTCGTGGTTAGAGTGTAAGGGACAGGCAGGTAGCCTAGTGGTTAGAGTGGAGGGACGGCAGGTCGCCTAGTGGTTAGGGTGTAGGGACGGCAGGTAGCCTAGTGGTTAGAGTGGAGGGCAGGCAGGTAGCCTAGTGGTTAGAGTGTAGGGACGGCAGGTCGGTTAGAGTGATGGGCCAGTAACCAGAAGGTTGGTGTATCGAATCCCGAGCTGACAAGGTAAGAAATCTGTCGTTCTGCCCCTGAACAAGGCAGTTAACCCACTGTTCCCCTAGACAGGAAGTTAACCCACTGTTCCCCTGAACCAGGAAGTTAACCCACTGTTCCCCTGAACCAGGAAGTTAACCCACTGTTCCCCTGAACCAGGAAGTTAACCCACTGTTCCCCTGAACAAGGCAGTTAACCCACTGTTCCCTGAACAAGGCAGTTAACCCCTGCCCTGAACAGGAAGTTAACCCACTGTTCCCCTGAACCAGGAAGTTAACCCACTGTTCCCCTGAACCAGGAAGTTAACCCACTGTTCCCCTGAACAAGGCAGTTAACCCACTGTTCCCCTGAACCAGGAAGTTAACCCACTGTTCCCTGGTAGGCCGTGATTGTAAATAAGAATTAATTCTTAACTGACTTACCGAGTTAAATAAAGGTAAAATAAATATACATCCTGAAGACCCTGTACTGTTTATACACAGGGGGGGGGGGGGGGGTGTTGTAATGAACATCACTGCAACCAGATCTACCTGATGAATCTATACCACCTTCAGTGACATGAAAGGCACTCTGAAAGAACCACGAATGAGGTTCATTTACCCTGCATTAATGGGTCTAGAGACTGATGACTGCATTAGGTTGATTAGACGTAGTGCTTGAGTTATCTTATTTTACACACACTGGAGAGAGAGAGATTGTAAATCAGTGGGTGAGAGGCTATAAAGACTGCATGTCATGGGCCAAAACGGAAAGGAAGCATCCCAAGACTGGCAACAGGAACCAAGAGGATATCTTTAGTACAGGCCCAGTGTTCCTCCAGGAACCAAGAGGATATATTTAGTACATGCCCTATGTTCCTCCAGGAACCTAGAGGATATATTTAGTACAGGCCCTATGTTCTTCCAGGAACCAAGAGGATATCTTTAGTGCAGGCCCTGTGTTTCTCCAGGAACCAAGAGGATATCTTTAGTACAGGCCCTATGTTCCTCCAAGAACCAAGAGGATATATTTAGTACAGGCCCTATGTTCCTCCAGGAACCAAGAGGACATCTTTAGTACAGGCCCTATGTTTCTCCAGGAACCAAGAGGATATATTTAGTACAGGCCCTATGTTCCTCCAGGAACCAAGAGGATATATTTAGTACAGGCCCAGTGTTCCTCCAGGAACCAAGAGGATATCTTTAGTACAGGCCCAATGTTTCTCCAGGAACCAGAGGATATCTTTAGTACAGGCCATGTGTTTCTCCAGGAACCAAGAGGATATCTTTAGTACAGGCCCTATGTTCCTCCAGGAACCAAGAGGATATCTTTAGTACAGGCCCTATGTTCCTCCAAGAACCAAGAGGATATCTTTAGTACAGGCCCTATGTTCCCCCAGGAACCAAGAGGATATATTTAGTACAGGCCCTATGTTCCTCCAGGAACCAAGAGGATATATTTAGTACAGGCCCTATGTTCCTCCAGGAACCAAGAGGATATCTTTACTACAGGCCCTATGTTCCTCCAAGAACCAAGAGATATTTTTAGTACAGGCCCATGTTCCTCCAAGAACCAAGAGGATATATTTAGTACAGGCCCTATGTTCCTCCAGGAACCAAGAGGATATCTTTACTACAGGCCCTATGTTCCTCCAAGAACCAAGAGGATATCTTTAGTACAGGCCCTATGTTCCTCCAGGAACCAGAGGATATATTTATCACCTCCAGGAACCAAGATGAACACATTATCAGCGTTTGTTTTGAAATTGTATTTATTAATTCTGAAATTCTGAAAAATATGAATAACATTCCACCAATGAGGCCACTAGGGGGCGATATGGTCATTTGACTACAGGAAAGGAGGCTCACGGGACTGTTGTTTTACCATTGCTCTGTGTACTCGTCCAGTTTGCTGGAGGACACAGCCTTCCCGTGCTGCTGGAACAAGTCCTTCAGGAAACCCTGTTTACAAAGA
>NW_027016612.1:0-9497 GCF_036934945.1 Oncorhynchus masou masou | reverse complement strand
GGACTTGCTAACAGGACTTGCTAACAGGACTTGCTAACAGGACTTGCTAACAGGACTTGCTAACAGGACTTGCTAACAGGACACTTCCGCAGGACTTTAACAGGACTTGCTAACAGGACTTGCTGGCAGATGCTTCAGTCACATGGTTATGTCGAGTAGCGTGTGCCAACAGCTTCTCCCGCTACTGGTCAGTGGGGCTAAATATACTGTGAGATTCTGCATTGAGGTCGGCCATGAGCAAGAGTTCTATCAATGGCAAAGGGATATCTCATTTACAGTGTATGTCTACAAGCTTTGAAGTTACGCTGTTGAAAATAGAAAGAATCACACCCAGGAGGTGTACTTTGACAGAATACATTTGGAATATCATGGAAGATTAAACTCTGGACTAGGACTAATAAGCAAAACATTTGGAATATCATGGAAGATTAAACTCTGGACTAGGACTAATAAGCAAAACAAAATGTCCTTATGCGGAACAGCCTGTCCAAACGCCTCCTTTAATAACTGTAGGTGAGACAGACCAGATGATATATATATATTTCACCACTCCACTCATCCACTAACGCCCCCAGGGGGTCAGAATGGGGGAGTCAGACTGGTGGGGTCCAGACTGGGAGTCAGACTGGTGAGGTCAGACTGGTGGGGGTCAGACTGGTGGGGTCAGACTGGTGGGGTCAGACTGGGAGTCAGACTGGTGGAGTCAGACTGGTGGGGTCAGGTTGGGGGTCAGACTGGGGGGGTCAGACTGGTGGAGTCGGGTTGGGGGGTCGGGCTGGGGAGTCAGACTGGTGGAGTCAGACAGGTGGGGGTCCAGACTGGGAGTCAGACTGGTGGGGTCAGACTGCGTGGGGTCAGACTGTGGGGTCAGGCTGGGGAGTCCGGGCTGGGGAGTCAGACTGGTGGGGGTTCAGACTGGGGAGTCAGACTGGTGGGGGTCAGACTGGGGGTCAGGCTGGTGGAGTCAGACTGGTGGGGTCAGACTGGTGGGGTCAGACTGGTGGGGGTCAGACTGGTGGGGTCAGACTGGGGGTCAGACTGGTGGGGTCAGACTGGGGGGTCAGACTGGTGGGGTCCCAGACTGGTGGGGTCAGACTGGTGGGGTCAGACTGGGGAGTCAGACTGGGGGAGTCAGACTGGTGGGGTCAGACTGGTGGGTCAGACTGGGAGTCAGACTGGGGGAATCAGACTAGAGAGTTCAGACTGGGGGAGTCAGACTGGTGGGGTCAGACTGGGGGAGTCAGACTGGGAGTCAGACTAGAGAGTTCCAGACTGGGAGTCAGACTGGTGGGGTCAGACTGGTGGGGTCAGACTGGGAGTCAGACTGGGGAGTCAGACTGGAGAGTTCAGACTGGGGAGTCAGACTGGTGGGGTCAGACTGGGAGTCAGACTGGGGGAGTCAGACTGGTGGAGTCAGACTGGTGGAGTCAGACTGGTGGGGTCAGACTGGTGGGGGTCAGACTGGTGGAGTCAGACTGGGGGAGTCAGGCTGGTGGGGTCAGACTGGTGGAGTCAGACTAGGGGAGTCAGACTGGTGGGGTCAGACTGGTGGGGTCAGACTGGTGGGGTCAGACTGGTGGGGTCAGACTGGGGAGTCAGACTGGTGGGGTCAGACTGGGGGAGTCAGGCTGGTGGGGTCAGACTGGGGGGCCAGATCTGGGGGAGTCAGGCTGGTGGAGTCAGACTGGGTGGGGTCAGTCTGGGGGAGGTCAGGTCTGGGGGTCAGACTGGGGGTCAGTCTGAGGGGGGTCAGACTAGGGCCGGTCTGGGAGCATCTGGGGGGCCAGGCTGGGGGTCAGTCTGGGAGTCATCTAGGGGGTCAGACTAGGGGGTCTGGGGGAGTCATCTAGGGGGCTGTATGGGTGGGTCAGTCTGGGGAGTCATCTAGGGGGGTCAGGCTGGGAGGGGCGGGTATGCCGTCCAATAGTGGGAGGAGTTGAGTGGTTCTCCCGGCATGGTCAACATGGTCCGTATTTGATTGTAACTGAGGCAAAATGTCACAAAAGTGAAGGCTGAGGTCTGGGCCCTGGGGTTCATCGGCTCGTTATCATGAGTGGGTGAATCGTACTGAGCGGGGGCACTGTGGTTATACAGGGCAGGAGCACAGCCACACAGATCTGAATGGAGGAACAGAATGGTTGAGGCTATGTAAAGCTCACTGGAGGGAGAAAAGGTCACTAAAGAGGAGTGTGGAAACAGGGTAGGGCCCAGCACAGTAAGGCCATCCAGAGAGCAGAGGAACATGCTACTGAATCTCCTAGACATACAGCCTGTGAAGGAACTACATCTGTGATGTGTTTTTCATCTGTTTATAGGATGCATATAAAACACAGAGACATGATGTATTTTCCAGAACCCAGGTGTCTTCATCAGTTTGTTGTGTTGAGTTTAAGCCACTACCACACTGGCTGGTGTGAATCATATGGCTGGAAAACATGCTTCATATCTTTCAATAAATATTCATCTGTAGGCTCTTGGTTGTCATGTGAGAAATTAAGGGCTGCTTGTCATTGTGGACACCCATCCTTCTCTCTCACTTAGCTGCAGTAGGTGGTTATCATGAGAACAGACTTCACTGTAATTCAGAGGAGGCTGGTGGGAGGAGCTATAGGAGGACAGGCTCATTGTAATGGCTGGAATGGAATTAATGGAACCGAATCGAATGTGGTTTCCATACGTTTGATGTGTTTGATCCTGTTCCATTCATGCCATTCCAGACATTACAATGAGCCCGTCCTCCTATAGCTCCTCCCACCAGCCTCCACCGCTGTAATTATTCCCCTGCAGCCGGGGCCGAGAGTGACCGTTAACCAGGCGTGTCATCTAAAAGTCAGACATGAAAACACATCACAACACTCCTCTGCCACTGTCATTACAATTCCGCGTCAGTGTTTGAGGATTCCGTGATCGAGTGCCTTGATTCATCGCGTGACAGTAATCCTTGTTTTTTTGGGGAGGGGGATTATTCAATATCGTAAATATCCCTGGAATATTTACGGACAGCCTCCTATTCCTACGTGATGGCCTGGAAAGCTGACTGACGATCAAGTTGAATATGACATTTCAGAGACGTTTTGATATCAGTCTTATCACGACATTGATGTAATGAGTGAAATGTGCACATACGCTATAAATAGTCAATAAAATGCATCACGTTTATCCCCAGAAAAAAAGGACAATTAAAGAGAAAATGCACAGAGTGTACAAAATATTAGGAACACCTTAAGGACTGGTCACTACAATGATACAGGCTTCCTTCCTTCCTGACTCAGTTGCTGGCGAGGAAGGAAACTGTTCAGGGATTTCACCATGAGGACAATGGTGACTTTAAAACAGTTACAGAGTTTAATGGCTGTGATAGGATAAAACTGAGGATGGATCAACATCATTGTAGTTACTCCACAATACTAACCTAAATGACAGAGTGAAAAGAAGGAATCCTGTACAGAATGAAAATATTCCAAAACATGCATCCTAGTTTGCAACAAGGCACTAAAGTAATACTGCAAAACATATGTGGCAAAGCAATTCACTTTTTGTCCTGAATACAAAGTATTATGTTTAGGATAAATCCAACAATACACATTACTGAGTATCACTCTCCATATTTTCAAGCATAGTGGTGGCTACATCATGTTATGCTTGTAATCTTTAATGACTGTGAAGTTTTTCCAGATAAAAAGATACGGAATAGAGGCTAAGAACAGGCAAAATCCTAGAGGAAAACCTGGTTCTGTCTGCTTTCCACCAGACACTGGGAGATAAATTCACCTTTCAGCAGGACAACAACCTGAAACACAAGAGTTGATTACCAAGAAGACATTGAATATTCCTGAGTTGCCAGTAAATGCCTTGACTTAAATCTTCTTGAAAATCTATGGCAAGATTTGAAAATGTTTGTCTAGCAATAATCAACAGCCAATTTGACAGAGCTTGAATGATTTTTAAAAGAACAATGTGAAAATATAGTACAATCCTTCTTAGAACCTTACCCAGAAAGACTCACTGTTGTTTTCGGTGCCAAAGGTGATTCTAACATGAATTGACTCAGAGGGTGTGAATACTTGTAAATTAGATATTTATGTATTTCATTTAAAAAAATAGTGCTACAAATTTTAAAAACACGTTTTGACTTTGTCATTATGGGGTATTGTGTGTAGTTTTTTTTAAATCCATTTTTAATTCAGGCTGTAACACAGAAAAATGTGGAATTAGTCATACCTTCTGAGAGGCACTGTAGATTTCTAAGAGATTTATGAGTTGCAGACTTCCTGTTTTCCACTGGCAGCCCGGCGCTCTGTGTTTATGAGCACCCATCATAGTGATAAGCCATCTTGGTAATGGGCCCAACTGGCTATTGTTGCTAATGGGATTTGATTGGTCAGAATCGTCTCTGATCTAGATTTATTAGCGGCAGGGCCCGTCTTTGTCCTTGAGTTGTGGCCCTAATTATCTCCTTTCTCATCTCTCCTTTCTCCTCTCCTCTATTCTTTCTCCTCTCCTCTCTCCTTTCTCCATTCTCCTCTTCTCCTCTTTCTCCTCTCCTCTCTCCTTCTCATCTTCTCCTTTGTCCTCTCCTCTCTCCTTTCTCCTTTCTCCTCTCTTCTCTCCTTTCTCCTTTCTCCTCTTCTCTCCTTTCTCCTCTCCTATCTCCTTTCTCCTCCTCTCTCCTTTCTCCTCTCCTCTCTCCTTTATCCTTCTCTCCTCTCCTCTCTCTCTCTTTCTCCTCTTCTCTCCTTTCTCCTCTCCCTCTCTCCTTTCTCCTCTCCTTTCTCTGTCTCATCTTCTCTCCTTTCTCCTCTCCTCTCCTCTCCTCTCGTCGTTTCTCTCCTTTCTCCTTTCTCCTCTTCTCTCTATTTCTCCTCTCCTCTTTCTCCTCTTCTCCTCCTTTCTCCTTTCTCTCTCTCCTTTCTCCTGTCTCATCTTCTCTCCTTTCTCCTCTCCTCTCCCTCCTCGCCTTTTCTCTCCTTTCTCCTTTCTCCTCTTCTCTCATTTCTCCTCTCCCTCTTTCTCCTCTTCTCTCTTTCTCTTCTCCTCTCCTTTCACCTGTCTCCTCTTCTCTCCTTTCTCCTCTTCTCTCCTTTCTCTCTCTCCTTTCTCCTTCTCCTCTCCCTCTCCTCTCCTCCTCCTCTCCTCTCTCCTTTCTCCTCTTCTCTCCTTCTCTCCTTTCTCATCTCTCCTCTCTCCTTTCTCCTCTCCTTTCCACTTTCTTCTTTCTCCTCTGCTTATTAGATGGTGCAGAAAGTAATTATTTCTCAGCCATTTTCATTCGGCATGCGTTGGCAGGCACCACTGGAGGCAAATAATTTATGAAAACTAATCTGCTAGGTGTGTTGATGGCCTCAGTTCAACTCTGAAATAGGTATTTAGCCACAGAGCTGGGTGGTTTAGTCCAAATCGCTCTCCCTCTCGCTCCCTGTCTCTCTTCATTCCTCTCCCCCTCTGTTTCTCTCTCTTGCCATAAATATCTGATTCTCTCCCTCTCCCTCTATCTCTTTCGCCCCCCTGTCCATAACGGCCTCCTGTCTCTGCTGGCTCCATCTGTCCAGAGCATGAAGGACACTTTGCCTGCTGGTCAGTACAGGGCTGTGCTCAGACACTTTGCCCTCTGGTCAGTACAGGGCTGTGCTCAGACACTTTGCCCTCTGGTCAGTACAGGGCTGTGCTGAGACACTTTGCCCTCTGGTCAGTACAGGGCTGTGCTCAGACACTTTGCCCTCTGGTCAGTACAGGGCTGTGCTGAGACACTTTGCCCTCTGGTCAGTACAGGGCTGTACTCCCTGCTCAAAATGAAACTCTACCTACAAATGAGACAAACACACACACATTAAATGAATCTAACTTATTGACAACAGAGATCACACTAATGTGACACATTCAAAACACTACTGTCAAAACCTATTTCAGTGTAAAGACTAAAATGGTGTTGTTGTACTGTATATTGTTTGTGTGTACTCAAGAAAGGAACACAAATGCAAACATTTTTGTTTTATATTCTAACAAGCCTCAATACAAGTCCAACAGCATCCTGTAAGCAAACATACAGTAAAAAATGCAAACATACAGTATTTATATTTTGCATACGCAAAGGAAGAAAATAGGCCTACTTGTACTAGTGTACTGTATGTGAGATCAACTGTTAGGAATAGATAAAGAAAGTGTCAAAATACAATCAAATCTAAATTATAAGTCAAGAAACAAAATCAATGATGTCTGTTGTTTTGGTCCTGCCACAGATTTTCATCAACATCACAGGTGATATTCTCCTTGGCCAGACAGGGGGGGAAATATCTTCTGGCATGACGCATCCACCACCTGACATGACTGGAATGTCACCACAGGGCTCCTCCATTGCCTGGAGAAGGGTCATACGTTTATGGGGTTTGTGATCATACACCTTCCACTGCCATGCTGAAAACAACTCCTCAACTGGATTGAGAAATGGGGAATATTGTGGGAGATAGAGAATTGTACACCTGGGATGGTCATGGATACCAGTTGAGGGTCTGAGCAGCCATATAGAAACTCACGTTGTCCCAAGTTAGAACATACATTTGCTGCTCAGGATCACCTGGTGTCTCTCTGCTCAGGATCACCTGGTGTCTCTCTGCTCAGGATCACCTGGTCTCTCTGTCAGGATCACCTGGTGTCTCTCTGCTCAGGATCACCTGGTGTCTCTCTGCTCAGGATCACCTGGTGTCTCTCTGCTCAGGATCACCTGGTGTCTCTCTGCTCAGGATCACCTGGTGTCTCTCTGCTCAGGATCACCTGGTGTCTCTCTGCTCAGGATCACCTGGTGTCTCTCTGCTCAGGATCACCTGGTGTCTCTCTGCTCAGGATCACCTGGTGTCTCTCTGCTCAGGATCACCTGGTGTCTCTCTGCTCAGGATCACCTGGTGTCTCTCTGCTCAGGATCACCTGGTGTCTCTCTGCTCAGGATCACCTGGTGTCTCTCTGCTCAGGATCACCTGGTGTCTCTCTGCTCAGGATCACCTGGTGTCTCTCTGCTCAGGATCACCTGGTGTCTCTCTGCTCAGGATCACCTGGTGTCTCTCTGCTCAGGATCACCTGGTGTCTCTCTGCTCAGGATCACCTGGTGTCTCTCTGCTCAGGATCACCTGGTGTCTCTCTGCTCAGGATCACCTGGTGTCTCTCTGCTCAGGATCACCTGGTGTCTCTCTGCTCAGGATCACCTGGCGTCTCTCTGCTCAGGATCACCTGGTGTCTCTCTGCTCAGGATCACCTGGTGTCTCTCTACTCAGGATCACCTGGTGTCTCTCTGCTCAGGATCACCTGGTGTCTCTCTGCTCAGGATCACCTGGTGTCTCTCTGCTCAGGATCACCTGGCGCCTCTCTGCTCAGGATCACCTGGCCTCTCTGCTCAGGATCACCTGGTGTCTCTCTGCTCAGGATCACCTGGTGTCTCTCTGCTCTGGTTGAAAAGGATTGTCATGTAAGGTGTTCAGGAAATTAAGGAGAAGGGCAGTGTTGTCTGGTCCAAGGGCGGCATAGCGATGGATGTGCCCATTGTGGCTCGTAGCTGCACATATGGTGATATTTCCACCGCCCTGGCCAGGTACCTCAATGATGACACATTGACCAATGATGTCCCTTCCTCTCCTCCTCGTCTTTGTTAAATTGAATCCAGCCCCATCTATGAATATGAGTTTCTGGGGGATGGGACTTGCATCCAACTCCATAATTCTCTGAAATGACAGTACATACAGTAATTACTGTATAGTAAAGTTCCCCGGCAACATCGATGAGTCTCTAATGTTTCAGGAGTGTAATACAGCACAGTACTTACTTGCACATATACGTACCGTTTATCCTTCACTCTTTGGGAATTACTTTCAAATTGGACAGATTTGCTTCACCCCGGAGATGGTGTTTCTTTAAGGACGCGGGCTACGATTGATAAGCTCACTATGATGTTATGGAAGATGGCTGTGGTTTTAATAATCTGTTGTTGGATTTCCCGCAGTCCATTTCACAATAGCAGCCTCCTGTTGGTCTGTAAATAGACTCCTTCTACCACCATGTGATGGTCATATTTCCGTTCTACAAAAACAAATTGCATACAGTACAGTACAGTAATAGAGTATACAAGATAAACATGTTACAAAATAGTGCAGTTCCCAATTCCATACAGTAATTGGGAGATGTACAGTATATCCTAGTATATCCTACAGTATATATTAGAATCAGTCTTTACAGTGCTTTATGCTGTACTACTTGTTAAGAGCTTGGAAGTAAGAATTTCACTGTAAGATCTACACCTGTTGTATTCAGCAATGTGACAAATACAATTTGATTTGATTTCCTCCATCACCAGCTCTACCTGCTTCCATTGTTCTCCAAACATAAGAGTATTCACCTGTAGCCTTTTTATCCATAGCAAAAGTCTGATTTCAATGTGAACATTTACTCAATTAGTGTTTGCACATGTGAGAGAGTGAAGGTTTAGCTTGTTGAACAGTGTTGCTTTTCATTTGCACACAATATATTTTAGTTGTGAAGGTTGTGACAAAGGTAAATAATTGTGTGTTGTGTTTTGCCAAATGGTTGTTATAGAATTGCAATCTGAGTTTAAAGCAAAACATGTGCCAGTAGTATTGCAGATTTAGTGTCTGGTTCTGCTAAATGACTTACAGATTTGTGTCATTGTGCCTCATGGGACAGTTTTAGTGTGTAAATAATTGGGAAACACTGTAATATGGAGTTGGTCCCCCTTTGCTCTTGTGGCTGAATGTAAGCAAGTCTCCACAGCTGTAACGGCATTCAGCTGTAACGGCATTCAGCTGTAACGGCATTCCAGAGGAACGGCATTCAGCTGTAACGGCATTCAGCTGTAACGGCATTCAGCTGTAACGGCATTCAGATGGAACGGCATTCAGCTGTAACGGCATTCAGCTGTAACGGCATTCAGAGGAACGGCATTCAGCTGTAACGGCATTCAGCTGTAACGGCATTCAGCTGTAACGGCATTCAGAGGAACGGCATTCAGCTGTAACGGCATTCAGAGGTGAAAGAAGGATCGGACCAAAGCTGCAGTGTGGTAAGTTTTCATGATGATTTATTCCAAACGAACTGAACACTGAAATACGAAACAAGAAACGATGTGAACAAACAGAAACATTACTGTGTGGCCCAAACACTCACACTGAAACAAACACCCACAAACCAAAAGTGAAACCCAGGCTGCCTAAGTGATGATTCTCAATCAGAGACAAGTGACGACACCTGCCTCTGATTGAGAACCATACTAGGCCGAACACAAAAACCAACATAGAAAAACAAACATAGACTGCCCACCCCAACTCACGCCCTGACCATACTAAAACAAAGATAACAGAACAATGGTCAGAACGTGACAGCAGCAAAGTTCCAACATCTAAAGCAGGAATTCCCAAACTGGGGTACGCGCAATGCTGTCGGGAGTACGCCAAATAAAAATGTGATTCACATTTAAAATATATATAAAAAAAATATTGAAA
>NW_027016611.1:0-9499 GCF_036934945.1 Oncorhynchus masou masou | reverse complement strand
TGGTGTGTATGTGAACCTTTTAATAACAACACGTGACTGAGGACTACCCCGTCGGTGTGTATGTGTACCTTTTAATAACAACACGTGACTGAGGACTACCCCGTCGGTGTGTACGTGAACCTTTTAATAACAACACGTGACTGAGGACTACCCCGTCGGTGTGAACGTGTACCTTTTAATAACAACACGTGACTGAGGACTACCCCGTTGGTGTGTATGTGAACCTTTTAATAACAACACGTGACTGAGGACTACCCCGTCGGTGTGAACGTGTACCTTTTAGTAACAACACGTGACTGAGGACTACCCCGCCGGTGTGTACGTGTACCTTTTAATAACAACACGTGACTGAGGACTACCCCCGTCGGTGTGTACGTGAACCTTTTAATAACAACACGTGACTGAGGACTACCCCGTCGGTGTGTACGTGTACCTTTTAATAGCAACACGTGACTGAGGACTACCCGTCGGTGTGTACGTGAACCTTTTAATAACAACACGTGACTGAGGACTACCCCTGCCGGTGTGTACGTGTACCTTTTAATAACAACACGTGACTGAGGACTACCCCCGCTGGTGTGTATGTGAACCTTTTAATAACAACACGTGACTGAGGACTACCCCGTCGGTGTGTATGTGTGTACCTTTTAATAACAACACGTGACTGAGGACTACCCCCGTCGGTGTGTATGTGTACCTTTTAATAACAACTACGTGACTGAGGACTACCCCGTGCGGTGTGTATGTGTACCTTTAATAACAACACGTGACTGAGGACTACCCCAGCCGGTGTGTATGTGTACCTTTTAATAGCAACACGTGACTGAGGACTACCCCGTCGGTGTGTATGTGTACCTTTTAATAACAACACGTGACTGAGGACTACCCCGTCGGTGTGTATGTGAAACTTTTAATAACAACACGTGACTGAGGACTACCCCGTCGGTGTGAACGTGTACCTTTTAATAACAACACGTGACTGAGGACTACCCCGTCGGTGTGAACGTGTACCTTTTAATAGCAACACGTGACTGAGGACTACCCGGAAAGGTTCTTGTCAAATAAGGTGGCAGGTGAACTGAATCTGCTTCACCTCCTGACGTAATGCACAAGTTGACTGCAGGTATTTACTTCAAAAGTAGCTACAAATATTCAAATATATCATCCAAAAGGTCAAATGAATACTTTCAGCGGTGTTGACGGTGTTAGAAAAACCATCCCAGGGGTATTTCCAAATACCCCGTTATATGGTATATACCATTTTCAGCCCAAGTCTAACATGTACAACTATTTGATACAGAGCATTTTGACAGTGCTTCTTTTAGAAAACCATCTATATGTGTCTACAAGCAGTTGTAGCTACAGACACGCGTGTCTGTCTTTGTCTGTTTCATTGTGTTTGTGGAATCCCATGTGTTTTCTATGCACCTGCGTACTGTGTGCATGCAAGTGTGTGTTTTGAGCGTGTGTGTGTGTGTGTCTGTCCCTCGCTCTCCTCCCCTTTCTGACACACAGTGGTGTGTGTGTGTGTGTGTGTGTGTGTGTGTGTGTGTGTGTGTGTGTGTGTGTGTGTGTGTGTGTGCGCGCGAGCGCACTGGGGTGGGAGGAAGGCAGGGGTTGTACAAAGGACAAAGCACTCCCCAGACATTGAGAACACATTATACACTTACACACACACACACACACACACACACATGCTCACACACAAGATCAGAAATACAAAACATTCTGGATATTACCCCTTCTGGAGGAAGTAATCTGATACACACTCACACACCTACACTCTCTCACAAAGGCCTGTTTGCACTTTCAGGAAGTTTACCTGCTTAATAAATCCTCAAATCCCACCACTTTATACACACTATTAGCTTACTCACACCAACTATCCCACTATCTACTCCACACACATAGTGCCTGTCACACATACAGTAGCTATTCATCTACACACGCGATACCATCTGAAACATACACGTCACACACAATGCATCACACACACTGACAGCCCCCCTGATCCACAGCTAAATGAGTCCGGGCTGGCCAAACAAGAGTGTATGGTTATTGTAACCTGAAGCCAGTGGTGTGTGTGTGTGTTTAGCAACAGAGGAAAATGGCAGGACAAACAGTGGCACAGGCTGGCCAAACAGGAGTGTGTGTATTGTAACTGAAGCCAGTGGTGTGTGTGTGTCCGTAAATGTTATCTACCCTGGCATCTCTGGGTTACAGACTAAGAAACATCAGACAGATAGAAGAGACGGGGGAGGGGAGGGAGGATGTCTGTAATATTTGGGGTTAAGTCAGGGGGAAAGTGGGGGTGTGAGAGGAGAGGAGGAGTGTTCTGTCCTTCACACCCCTCTCTGATGACATCACAGGTCAGGGAGGAGCTTCAGTGACCCTGAGAGTTCTGATTGTGTCACGAGGAGTGGCCAGAGTAGGTCAGAGGAAATGGGCGTTACAGCCTCGAGGCCATCCGTGATGTCACTTATGACGCCAGCTTAAGTCAGACCCCAGTTGTCCCACAGTACAGTACTGTTATTGATGTCTGTGTGTGTTCCGCTTACCCCCTAGGCAGACCTAGAAGATAATTGGAGACATATGATTGGTCAGTCTTCTAGGAGTCCCGGCCTTATGACACACTAGCAGGTTAGTGTGCGTCAAATACGCCGACCCAGACGGGATTGGTTGCCCAGTCCACCTATCTCATCTTCAAGGAGACCACTCAGGGGGTTAAGGTCCGAGTCACTCAGGCCTGGGTTACCTAGGTTACTGTCACTGTGACTACCATCACCAAAACATACTGTGTCAGCTTGGTAGTGAACCCAAGGAACTTTTGAGTACCTCAGTTTTGTGTGCATGTGTGTGTGTGTGGAGACTTATTGGAAAGAATTAGATAGAAGAAGGTAGAGAATGAGACTTGAAAGGAAAAGAGGCAGAGAGGCAGAGCGTGTGTAAGAGGCAGAGGAGCAGAGCGTGTGTGTAAGAGGCAGAGAGGCAGTGCGTGTGTGTAAGAGGCAGAGAGGCGAGGCAGAGAGGCAGATGTGTGTAAGAGGCAGAGAGGCAGAGCGTGTGTGTGGGGAGGGCAGAGGAAGGCAGAGCGGGTGTGTAAGAGGCAGAGAGGCAGAGCGTGTGTGTGGTAAGAGGTAGAGGAGGGCAGAGCGGGAGCCGTGTGTGGGTGAGAGGCAGGAGAGGCAGAGCGCGGTGTGAGAGGCAGAGGCAGAGCGTGAGAGTGGAGGAAGAGTGAATGGAGAGAGTGCAGAGAGGAGGGTGGAGAGTGAGAGAGACGAAGAAGAAGAGAGAACAGCTGCTCACTGTGGTCACAGGGCTGCAGGTGGGATGAGGGGGCAGAGAGAGAGAGAGAGAGGAGAAGAGGAGAGGAGGAGGGGGGGCAGTCAAACAAAAGGCACTCAGTTCGGCTGTCTTGTCCTCCCCCTCTCCTCCTCCACTAGGCACAGGCTGCATCCCTCTCTCGTTTCTCCTCTCTCCACGTTGAGCTAGATGAGCCCTGGCACCAGCAGAAGAGAAGAAGGGAGCAGAGCAGGACAGAAATGGAAAGAGTGAGAGTCTTGGCTGTACAGTTTGCATTCGTCCGTATTGGACAAAGGCTAACAGGAGACAACTGGACTAAGCAGATAAAGAGACTGAGGTATTGGTGTACTGGCTGAACAGTTTGTGCGGGACTCCATATTAGTCCAATACCAGTAGGCCGACAACACGACACCTCGACTAAACAGAGGAAGAGAAACGGGGAGATGGAGGTACTGAACAGTTTGGACAGTACGTCAGTCAGTCTTGAAACAAAGCTACAACATGACTGTTCATTTTCATCTCTCTCACACACACACACACACACACACAAACGCGCATGCAGACACACACACACGCACGCAGACACACGCGCGCGCACAGACAGACTCCAGGTTGATGAGACTGATGTTATAGCTTTATTTTTTGTTTTTATCCCTTTTTTATTTTGGAGGAAAGGAGAATCGGGTGAGGTCATTCTTCTACTCAGCTCTGCTTCGTACATGACCTTAGCCTCTCACTCCCTGTCCCAGTCACATTCTCATTCCCAGTCCCAGTCCTACACAGTGGAGTCAGGCACCAGACACTGACCGGAGGGAGGTTAGAGGTTGATTTAGAATGACCGAGAACAGATACTTTCCCCTATATGTTCCCTGGTTGGTCTGCAGCCATGCTGTAGACTGGACTACACTACAGTCTGTTTTGTCTAGCAGCCATGCTGTAGACTGGACTACACTGCAGTCTGTTTTGTCTAGCAGCCATGCTGTAGACTGGACTACACTACAGTCTGTTTTGTCTAGCAGCCATGCTGTAGACTGGACTACACTACAGTCTGTTTTGTCTAGCAGCCATGCTGTATGACTGGACAACACTACAGTCTGTTTTGTCTAGCAGCCATGCTGTAGACTGGACTACACTACAGTCTGTTTTGTCTAGCAGCCATGCTGTAGACTGGACTACACTACAGTCTGTTTTGTCTAGCAGCCATGCTGTAGACTGGACTACACTACAGTCTGTTTTGTCTAGCAGCCATGCTGTGATACTATACATACAGTCTGTTCTGTCAGCAGCCATGCTGTAGACTGACTACACTACAGTCTGTTTTGTCTAGCAGCCATGCTGTAGACTGGACTACACTACAGTCTGTTTTGTCTATCAGCCATGCTGTAGACTGGACTACACTGCAGTCTGTTTTGTCTTTCAGCCATGCTGTAGACTGGACTACACTGCAGTCTGTTTTGTCTTTCAGCCATGCTGTAGACTGACTACACTGCAGTCTGTTTTGTTCAGCAGCCATGCTGTGACCGGACTACACTACAGTCTGTTTTGTCTTCAGCAGCCATGCTGTTTTGTCCTTCAGACTGGACTACACTGCAGTCTGTTTTGTCTTTCAGCCATGCTGTAATTCTACAACACTGCAGTCTGTTTTGTTCCCAGCCGTGCTGTAGACTGACCACCTGCAGTCTGTTTTGTCTTTCCAGCCATGCTGATACTGACTACACTGCAGTCTGTTTTGTCTTTCAGCCATGCTGTAGACTGACTACACTGCAGTCTGTTTTGTCTTTCAGCCATGCTGTAGACTGAACTACACTGCAGTCTGTTTTGTCTTGCAGCCATACTGTATACTGGACTACACTACAGTCTGTTCTGTCTAGCAGCCATACTGTAGACTGACTGGACTACACTACAGTCTGTTTTGTCTAGCAGCCATACTGTAGACTGGACTACACTACAGTCTGTTCTGTCTAGCAGCCATACTGTAGACTGGACTGGACTACACTGCAGTCTGTTTTGTCTTTCAGCCATGCTGTAGACTGAACTACACTGCAGTCTGTTTTGTCTTGCAGCCATACTGTATACTGGACTACACTACAGTCTGTTCTGTCTAGCAGCCATACTGTAGACTGGACTGGACTACACTACAGTCTGTTTTGTCTAGCAGCCATACTGTAGACTGGACTACACTACAGTCTGTTTTGTCTTTCAGCCATGCTGTAGACTAAACTACACTGCAGTCTGTTTTGTCTTGCAGCCATACTGTATACTGGACTACACTACAGTCTGTTTTGTCTAGCAGCCATGCTGTAGACTGGACTACACTACAGTCTGTTTTGTCTTTCAGCCATGCTGTAGACTGGACTACACTACAGTCTGTTTTGTCTAGCAGCCATGCTGTAGACTGGACTACACTACAGTCTGTTTTGTCTAGCAGCCATACTGTAGACTGGACAACACTACAGTCTGTTTTGTCTAGCAGCCATGCTGTATACTGGACTACACTACAGTCTGTTTTGTCTAGCAGCCATGCTGTAGACTGGACTACACTACAGTCTGTTTTGTCTAGCAGCCATGCTGTAGACTGGACTACACTACAGTCTGTTTTGTCTAGCAGCCATACTGTAGACTGGACAACACTACAGTCTGTTTTGTCTAGCAGCCATGCTGTATACTGGACTACACTACAGTCTGTTCTGTCTAGCAGCCATACTGTTGACTGGACTACACTACAGTCTGTTTTGTCTAGCAGCCATACTGTAGACTGGACTACACTACAGTCTGTTCTGTCTAGCAGCCATACTGTAGACTGGACTGGACTACACTGCAGTCTGTTTTGTCTAGCAGCCATACTGTAGACTGGACTACACTGCAGTCTGTTTTGTCTAGCAGCCATGCTGTATACTGGACTACACTGCAGTCTGTTTTGTCTAGCAGCCATGCTGTATACTGGACTACACTGCAGTCTGTTTTGTCTTTCAGCCATGCTGTAGACTGACTACACTGCAGTCTGTTTTGTCTTTCAGCCATGCTGTATACTGGACTACACTGCAGTCTGTTTTGTCTTTCAGCCATGCTGTAGACTGGACTACACTGCAGTCTGTTTTGTCTTTCAGCCATGCTGTAGACTGGACAACACTGCAGTCTGTTTTGTCTTTCAGCCATGCTGTAGACTGGACTACACTACAGTCTGTTTTGTCTTTCAGCCATGCTGTAGACTGGACTACACTGCAGTCTGTTTTGTCTTTCAGCCATGCTGTATACTGGACTACACTGCAGTCTGTTTTGTCTTTCAGCCATGCTGTAGACTGGACTACACTGCAGTCTGTTTTGTCTAGCAGCCATGCTGTAGACTGGACTACACTGCAGTCTGTTTTGTCTTTCAGCCATGCTGTATACTGGACTACACTACAGTCTGTTCTGTCTAGCAGCCATACTGTAGACTGGACTGGACTACACTACAGTCTGTTTTGTCTAGCAGCCACACTGTAGACTGGACTACACTACAGTCTGTTCTGTCTAGCAGCCATACTGTAGACTGGACTGGACTACACTGCAGTCTGTTTTGTCTTTCAGCCATGCTGTAGACTGAACTACACTGCAGTCTGTTTTGTCTTGCAGCCATACTGTATACTGGACTACACTACAGTCTGTTCTGTCTAGCAGCCATACTGTAGACTGGACTGACTACACTACAGTCTGTTTTGTCTAGCAGCCATACTGTAGACTGGACTACACTACAGTCTGTTTTGTCTTTCAGCCATGCTGTAGACTAAACTACACTGCAGTCTGTTTTGTCTTGCAGCCATACTGTATACTGGACTACACTACAGTCTGTTTTGTCTAGCAGCCATGCTGTAGACTGGACTACACTACAGTCTGTTTTGTCTTTCAGCCATGCTGTAGACTGGACTACACTACAGTCTGTTTTGTCTAGCAGCCATGCTGTAGACTGACTACACTACAGTCTGTTTTGTCTAGCAGCCATACTGTAGACTGGACAACACTACAGTCTGTTTTGTCTAGCAGCCATGCTGTATACTGGACTACACTACAGTCTGTTTTGTCTTTCAGCCATGCTGTAGACTGGACTACACTGCAGTCTGTTTTGTCTAGCAGCCATGCTGTAGACTGGACTACACTACAGTCTGTTTTGTCTAGCAGCCATGCTGTAGACTGGACTACACTGCAGTCTGTTTTGTCTTTCAGCCATGCTGTATACTGGACTACACTACAGTCTGTTCTGTCTAGCAGCCATACTGTAGACTGGACTGGACTACACTACAGTCTGTTTTGTCTAGCAGCCACACTGTAGACTGGACTACACTACAGTCTGTTCTGTCTAGCAGCCATACTGTAGACTGGACTGGACTACACTGCAGTCTGTTTTGTCTAGCAGCCATACTGTAGACTGGACTACACTACAGTCTGTTCTGTCTAGCAGCCATACTGTAGACTGGACTACACTACAGTCTGTTCTGTCTAGCAGCCATACTGTAGACTGGACTACACTACAGTCTGTTCTGTCTAGCAGCCATACTGTAGACTGGACTACACTACAGTCTGTTTTGTCTCGCAGCCATACTGTAGACTGGACTACACTACAGTCTGTTTTGTCTAGCAGCCATACTGTAGACTGGACAACACTACAATCTGTTTTGTCTCGCAGCCATACTGTAGACTGGACAACACTACAGTCTGTTTTGTCTAGCAGCCATGCTGTAGACTGGACTACACTACAGTCTGTTTAGTCTAGCAGCCATACTGTAGACTGGACAACACTACAGTCTGTTTTGTCTCGCAGCCATACTGTGACTGGACAACACTACAGTCTGTTTTGTCTAGCAGCCATACTGTAGACTGGACAACACTACAGTCTGTTTTGTCTAGCAGCCATACTGTAGACTGGACAACACTACAGTCTGTTTTGTCTAGCAGCCATACTGTAGACTGGACAACACTACAGTCTGTTTTGTCTAGCAGCCATACTGTAGACTGGACAACACTACAGTCTGTTTTGTCTAGCAGCCATGCTGTAGCCTGGACAACACTACAGTCTGTTTTGTCTAGCAGCCATGCTGTAGCCTGACTACACTACAGTCTGTTTTGTCTAGCAGCCATGCTGTATATCACTACACTACAGTCTGTTTTGTCTAGCAGCCATGCTGTAGACTGGGCATCACACTGACAGTCTGTTTTGTCTAGCTGTAGACTGGACTGGACTACACTGCAGTCTGTTTTGTCTAGCAGCCACACTGTAGACTGGACTACACTACAGTCTGTTCTGTCTAGCAGCCATACTGTAGACTGGACTGGACTACACTGCAGTCTGTTTTGTCTAGCAGCCATACTGTAGACTGGACTACACTACAGTCTGTTCTGTCTAGCAGCCATACTGTAGACTGGACTACACTACAGTCTGTTCTGTCTAGCAGCCATACTGTAGACTGGACTGGACTACACTACAGTCTGTTTTGTCTCGCAGCCATACTGTAGACTGGACTACACTACAGTCTGTTTTGTCTAGCAGCCATACTGTAGACTGGACAACACTACAATCTGTTTTGTCTCGCAGCCATACTGTAGACTGGACAACACTACAGTCTGTTTTGTCTAGCAGCCATGCTGTAGACTGGACTACACTACAGTCTGTTTTGTCTAGCAGCCATACTGTAGACTGGACAACACTACAGTCTGTTTTGTCTCGCAGCCATACTGTAGACTGGACAACACTACAGTCTGTTTTGTCTAGCAGCCATACTGTAGCCTGGACTACACTACAGTCTGTTTTGTCTCGCAGCCATACTGTAGACTGGACTACACTACAGTCTGTTTTGTCTAGCAGCCATACTGTAGACTGGACAACACTACAATCTGTTTTGTCTCGCAGCCATACTGTAGACTGGACAACACTACAGTCTGTTTTGTCTAGCAGCCATGCTGTAGCCTGGACAACACTACAGTCTGTTTTGTCTAGCAGCCATGCTGTAGCCTGGACTACACTACAGTCTGTTTTGTCTAGCAGCCATGCTGTATACTGCACTACACTACAGTCTGTTTTGTCTAGCAGCCATGCTGTGGAGCTGGGCATCACACTGACAGTCTGTTTTGTCTAGCAAAGCCGTGCTGTAGACTGGACCACACTACAGTCTGTTTGTCTAGCAGCCATGCAGCCTGACTACACTACAGTCTGTTTTGTCTAGCA
>NW_027016610.1:0-9500 GCF_036934945.1 Oncorhynchus masou masou | reverse complement strand
GCAACCAGACACAGTCTTCCTTCATTACAATACGAATCAGCTAGAGGAGAAGAGGTTCCTTAGCAATGCAACCAGACACCGTCTTCCTTCATTACAATACGAATCAGCTAGAGGAGAAGAGGTTCCTTAGCAGTGCAACCAGACACCGTCTTCCTTCATTACAATACGAATCAGCTAGAGGAAAAGAGTTCCTTAGCAGTGCAACAGACACCGTCTTCCTTCATTACAATACGAATCAGCTAGAGGCGAAGAGGTTCCTTAGCAGTGCAACCAGACACCGTCTTCGGTACTTAGGTCAAAACAATGATCATTTTCATCTCAAAATAATCTGGAAATGATTTTGTGGTGTCATTACATTTCATAGAATAACAAAATCCAACAACCAAAGACAGCAGGTTGGGGTGTAAAGGCTACAGCTAATCTCTGCTCGTACTGAGTAGTGAGGAGGGAGTTATTTCTGTAGCTGTGTATCAGTGTGAACACCAACCAGGCGTACTTCGGCAATGGCACCAAACTCACAGTTCTGGGTGAGAAAACTGATTCTGTCATCTGTTATCTATGCCGTCATGGGTTTATCTGTTACTGAAAGAGACGTTCTCTTGTTTTTTTTTTATCCTGAAATTATTTTTAAATTAAAGGGTTTGTTTGCTTTGCATTCCTGGCATAGTTGAGCATGAACATATTCAGGGGGGAGGGACATTTAAGCTGTACAAAGAGCTCATGATAAAGTGAATTAGCCCTATGCTCTGTCGACATAGACATGCTTAGAAATACAGTAAAACTTCCTTTGCTACAAGCCAAACTACTGCAAATACACCAATGGGTAGCTAGAATCCTCTTGGTTTTCTGTCTGTGAGGATGTGGTGTGCTCTGGTGCCTATGCTGCCTACTTTGGAGAGGGAACTAAGCTAACAGTTCTGGGTAAGAAAACTGTAATACTGGTAGAATACTGTAAGAATACTGTTATAATACTGTAGTAATACTGTAAGAATACTGTAATACTGTTAGAATACTGTAAGAATACTGTAATACTGTTAGAATACTGTTATAATACTGTAGTAATACTGTAATACTGTTATAATACTGTAGTAATACTGTTAGAATACTGTTAGAATACTGTAGTAATACTGTAAGAATACTGTAGTAATACTGTAAGAATACTGTAGTAATACTGTAAGAATGCTGTAATACTGTTAGAATACTGTAGTAATACTGTAGTAATACTGTAAGAATACTGCAAGAATACTGTAGTAATACTGTAAGAATACTGTAGTAATACTGTAAGAATACTGTAATACTGTTAGAATACTGTAAGAATACTGTAATACTGTTAGAATACTGTAAGAATACTGCAAGAATACTGTAGTAATACTGTAAGAATACTGTAATAATACTGTAAGAATACTGTTAGAATACTGTAATACTACTGTAGTAATAATGATACTATAAGAATACTGTAAGAATACTAGTAATAATAGTACTATAAGAATTCTGTAAGAATGTGTTTCTATGTGTTTGACTTGGCATACATTTATTTATTAATGACATTTTGTGATTAATTACATTTTGTGATGAACTCTCTCATTGATTCATTTTGTGATGAGCTCTCTCATTGATTCATTTTGTGATGAGCTCTCTCATTGATTCATTTTGTGATGAGCTCTCTCATTGATTCATTTTGTGATGAGCTCTCTCATTGATTCATTTTGTGATGAGCTCTCTCATTGATTCATTTTGTGATGAGCTCTCTCATTGATTCATTTTGTGATGAACTGTCTCATTGATTCATTTTGTGATGAACTGTGTTTTAAAGCACTCGGGTTCAGGTATGATGTCGACAGCAAACAGAGCCATTGATTGAGTGTTAAAATACTCCACTGTTTTCTCCATGCAGATCCAAACATCAAAGTCACTGAACCCACAGTGAAAGTCCTCGCACCCTCCGCTAAGGAGTGTGAAGATAGAAACAAGAAGAAGAAGAAGACCCTAGTGTGTGTCGCCACCCGCTTCTACCCCGACCACGTCACGGTCTTCTGGCAAGTCAACAACGTCAACAGAACTGAAGGTGCCGGGACCGACAACAGGGCCTTGTGGGATGAAGATGGTTTATACAGTATCACCAGCAGACTGAGAGTCCCAGCCAAGGAATGGCACAAACCAGAGAACAGATTCACCTGCAATGTCAGCTTTTACAATGGGACTGACAATATAAAAGTGAATGACACCATTAGTGGAGATCTCAAGGTAATAAAACAATGAACACTGTCTGTGTTTCTGAGAAGAAAGAGATTTGACTGAACTAGTACACTAGTTTTGAGGCTCCAATGCATTCCCCAATGTCTAAGTGGTACCGTGGTGTATAATCTCATCTGAAACTCTCCTTCTTTGTTTCTTTCAGGTCAAAGTGGGGAAGAGATAACGACAGGTAAATGTGCCCATTTTATACCTGCATACCTTAATGGTGACCTGCATACTGATGACCTGCATACTGATGACCTGCATACTGTACTGATGACCTGCATACTGATGACCTGCATACTGATGACCTGCATACTGTACTGATGACCTGTATACTGATGACCTGCATACTGATGACCTGCATACTGATGACCTGCATACTGATGACCTGCATACTGTACTGATGACCTGCATACTGATGACCTGCATACTGATGACCTGTATACTGATGACCTGCATACTGATGACCTGCATACTGATGACCTGCATACTGTACTGATGACCTGTATACTGATGACCTGCATACTGATGACCTGCATACTGATGACCTGCATACTGTACTGATGACCTGTATACTGATGACCTGCATACTGATGACCTGCATACTGATGACCTGCATACTGATGACCTGCATACTGATGAACGGAATACTGATGACCTGCATACTGTACTGATGAGCTGTATACTGCATACCTGCATACTGTACTGATGACCTGTATACTGATGACCTGCATACTGATGACCTGCATACTGATGACCTGCATACTGATGACCTGCATACTGATGACCTGCATACTGTACTGATGAGCTGTATACTGATGACCTGCATACTGATGACCTGCATACTGATGACCTGTATACTGATGACCTGCATACTGATGACCTGCATACTGATGACCTGCATACTGATACCTGCATACTGATGACCTGTATACTGATGACCTGCATACTGTATGATGACCTGCATACTGATGACCTGCATACTAATGACCTGTATACTGATGACCTGCATACTGATGACCTGCATACTGATGACCTGAATACTGATGACCTGCATACTGATGACCTGCATACTGATGACCTGCATACTGTACTGATGACCTGTATACTGATGACCTGCATACTGTACTGATGACCTGCATACTGATGACCTGCATACTGATGACCTGAATACTGTACTGATGACCTGCATACTGATGACCTGCATACTGATGACCTGCATACTGATGACCTGCATACTGATGACCTGCATGACCTGACCTGCACTGATGACCTGCATACTGATGACCTGTATACTGATGACCTGCATACTGATGACCTGCATACTGATGACCTGTATACTGATGACCTGCATACTGATGACCTGCATACTGATGACCTGATACTGATGACCTGCATACTGATGACCTGCATACTGATGACCTGCATACTGATGACCTGTATACTGATGACCTGCATACTGATGACCTGTATACTGATGACCTGCATACTGATGACCTGCATACTGATGACCTGCATACTGATGACCTGCATACTGATGACCTGTATACTGATGACCTGCATACTGATGACCTGTATACTGTACTGATGACCTGCATACTGTACTGATGACCTGCATACTGATGACCTGCATACTGATGACCTGAATACTGTACTGATGACCTGCATACTGATGACCTGCATACTGATGACCTGCATACTGTACTGATGACCTGCATACTGATGACCTGCATACTGATGACCTGCATACTGTACTGATGACCTGCATACTGATGACCTGCATACTAATGACCTGTATACTGATGACCTGCATACTGATGACCTGCATACTGATGACCTGAATACTGATGACCTGCATACTGATGACCTGCATACTGATGACCTGCATACTGTACTGATGACCTGTATACTGATGACCTGCATACTGTACTGATGACCTGCATACTGATGACCTGCATACTGATGACCTGAATACTGTACTGATGACCTGCATACTGATGACCTGCATACTGATGACCTGCATACTGATGACCTACATACTGATGACCTGCATACTGATGACCTGCATACTGATGACCTGCATACTGATGACCTGTATACTGATGACCTGCATACTGATGACCTGCATACTGATGACCTGTATACTGATGACCTGCATACTGATGACCTGCATACTGATGACCTGCATACTGATGACCTGCATACTGATGACCTGTATACTGATGACCTGCATACTGATGACCTGTATACTGATGACCTGCATACTGATGACCTGCATACTGATGACCTGCATACTGATGACCTGCATACTGATGACCTGCATACTGATGACCTGCATACTGATGACCTGTATACTGATGACCTGCATACTGATGACCTGTATACTGACTGACCTGCATACTGATGACCTGCATACTGATGACCTGCATACTGATGACCTGAATACTGTACTGATGACCTGCATACTGATGACCTGCATACTGATGACCTGCATACTGTACTGATGACCTGCATACTGATGACCTGAATACTGATGACCTGCATACTGATGACCTGTATACTGATGACCTGCATACTGATGACCTGCATACTGATGACCTGAATACTGTACTGATGACCTGCATACTGATGACCTGCATACTGATGACCTGAATACTGTACTGATGACCTGCATACTGATGACCTGCATACTGATGACCTGCATACTGATGACCTGCATACTGATGACCTGCATACTGATGACCTGCATACTGATGACCTGCATACTGATGACCTGTATACTGATGACCTGCATACTGATGACCTGCATACTGATGACCTGTATACTGATGACCTGCATACTGATGACCTGCATACTGATGACCTGCATACTGTACTGATGACCTGCATACTGATGACCTGAATACTGATGACCTGCATACTGATGACCTGTATACTGATGACCTGCATACTGATGACCTGCATACTGTACTGATGACCTGCATACTGATGACCTGCATACTGATGACCTGAATACTGTACTGATGACCTGCATACTGATGACCTGCATACTGATGACCTGCATACTGATGACCTGCATACTGATGACCTGCATACTGATGACCTGCATACTGATGACCTGCATACTGATGACCTGTATACTGATGACCTGCATACTGATGACCTGCATACTGATGACCTGTATACTGATGACCTGCATACTGATGACCTGTATACTGATGACCTGTATACTGATGACCTGTATACTGATGACCTGCATACTGATGACCTGCATACTGATGACCTGTATACTGATGACCTGTATACTGATGACCTGAATACTGTACTGATGACCTGCATACTGATGACCTGCATACTGATGACCTGCATACTGATGACCTGTATACTGATGACCTGCATACTGATGACCTGCATACTGATGACCTGCATACTGATGACCTGTATACTGTACTGATGACCTGCATACTGATGACCTGCATACTGATGACCTGCATACTGATGACCTGCATACTGATGACCTGTATACTGTACTGATGACCTGCATACTGATGACCTGCATACTGTACTGATGACCTGCATACTGATGACCTGCATACTGATGACCTGTATACTGTACTGATGACCTGCATACTGATGACCTGCATACTGATGACCTGAATAGTGTACTGATGACCTGCATACTGATGACCTGAATACTGTACTGATGACCTGTATACTGATGACCTGAATACTGATGACCTGAATACTGTACTGATGACCTGCATACTGATGACCTGAATACTGTACTGATGACCTGTATACTGATGACCTGAATACTGATGACCTGTATACTGATGACCTGAATACTGATGACCTGTATACTGATGACCTGAATACTGATGACCTGAATACTGATGACCTGAATACTGATGACCTGAATACTGTACTGATGACCTGCATACTGATGACCTGCATACTGTACTGATGACCTGCATACTGATGACCTGTATACTGATGACCTGTTTACTGATGACCTGCATACTGTATGATGACCTGCATACTGATGACCTGTATACTGATGACCTGCATACTGTACTGATGACCTGCATACTGATGACCTGCATACTGATGACCTGCATACTGATGACCTGCATACTGTACTGATGACCTGCATACTGTACTGATGACCTGCATACTGATGACCTGCATACTGTACTGATGACCTGTATACTGATGACCTGCATACTGATGACCTGCATACTGATGACCTGCATACTGATGACCTGCATACTGATGACCTGCATACTGTACTGATGACCTGCATACTGATGACCTGCATACTGATGACCTGCATACTGATGACCTGCATACTGATGACCAAGAAACACTGGCCTAAATCATTGGTTGGATCA
Organism: Oncorhynchus masou masou; assembly: GCF_036934945.1. Taxonomy (NCBI): domain Eukaryota; kingdom Metazoa; phylum Chordata; class Actinopteri; order Salmoniformes; family Salmonidae; genus Oncorhynchus; species Oncorhynchus masou. Next base: position 2,871 of record NW_027016610.1, on the reverse strand, counting down.
CCAGGACCAAGAAACACTGGCCTAAATCATTGGTTGGATCCCCAGGACCCAGAAACACTGGCCTAGATCATTGGTTGGATCCCCAGGACCAAGAAACACTAACCTAGATCATTGGTTGGATCCCCAGGACCAAGAAACACTAACCTAGATCATTGGTTGGATCCCCAGGACCAAGAAACACTAACCTAGATCATTGGTTGGATCCCCAGGACCAAGAAACACTAACCTAGATCATTGGTTATATCCCCAGGACCAAGAAACACTGGCCTAGACCCTTGGTTGGATCCCCAGGACCAAGAAACACTAACCTAGATCATTGGTTGGATCGCCCAGGACCAAGAAACACTAACCTAGATCATTGGTTGGATCCCCAGGACCAAGAAACACTAACCTAGATCATTGGTTGGATCCCCAGGACCAAGAAACACTAACCTAGATCATTGGTTATATCCCCAGGACCAAGGAACACTGGCCTAGATCATTGGTTGGATCCCCAGGACCAAGAAACACTGACCTAGATCATTGGTTATGCTGTATTTTTCTCAATGGATGATCTGCTAACAATATCATCTGATACCACCTTAATCAAGGTCATTTGAATGTATTGTTGTCCTTGCAGATTACTATGTGAAGAGCACCCAGACTGCCAAGCTGGCCTACAGCATCTTCATCGCTAAGAGTACCTTCTATGGCCTGGTCGTCATGGTTATGATTTGGAAGTTCCAGGTGAGTTCACTGCAAATATGATAAAGGTTCATCACACAGCCATCTCTCTCCTCTTCTATCTCTGCCTTGTGCGGAAGGAGTCCCAGATCAGTTTAGTACGGTCTTGCCAACTCCTATGGTCAGGGTGACAGTGACCACACAAACAGATCCCACTGGACACACCACGTCATTTCAACGTGGATCATTGGGAAATACTTGGTTTAGACGTTGATCAATGAGATTACAATTGATATTCACCCAATCAAAAAGACAGCCAAAAGTTAGTCGAATTTCCAGTGTGTTATCCCTGTGATTTCAACCATCTAAAAGCACGAACATGTTCAAATGGAAAACAACAATGTCTGATTTCTGATTTAGTTGTCAACCAAATGTCTATCACTGCTCTTTCAACCATCTAAAAGCACAACACAGTTCAAATGGGGATACACTGTCAGATATTGAATCCTTTATAGAACAGATTAATGTGTTATCACTGGGCTTCATCTCATAGCACAACCACATGAGCTGGATTGCAGTTGAGAGTTACATTATAGCACACGGTACAAGGGATCAATGCCATTTGAGATTCTATTTTGATTTTAAGAGGAGATCTCTCAACAGTCTGTCCCACGATAAGCACAGAGGTCATAATCAGTGAGAAATAGCATAGCGAAGCGTGACTGCGTTAAAACCTGGGATGGAAGACAGATGAACTCTCCAGTAGGAGGGGCTGCCCAGCATAATGTTTTGTTTCTGATAGTGACCCTGACTTTGAATATCTGATATTGTTTAAAATCGATCAAAATTCAACATATTTTGTCAATGTTGAAATTAGTTTACCATCATGACACAATCCTGTGATTTAAATTTCACCCCCAAAAAAAAACAGTAAAAAACTTAAAAAAAAGTATTATTCTAAGTAGATTCCACCTCACAATACGTTTTACAAATAGCGTTGAAACTACGCTATGCTATTTGAGCCCACTGATGTACATGACCAGGCGGGATGGACAGCACAAACAGATTGTTGAGATCTCCTCTTAAAATCAAAATAGAAGCACAATGGACCTTGGATCCAGGCTGACCTGTGCTATAATGTACTGACAACTGCAAAACAGACTTATGTGGATCAGGCTAGGTAATGACCATAGGAGTTGACAAGACAGCACAAACAGATCTAAGAAGGATTCACATTGATTAATGACCATTTGAGTTGGTAAGACAGCACAAACAGACCTGGGAAAGAGCAGTGAATTTAATTTTAGGGGTTGACAACTAAACACAAATCAGACATTGTTGGACCAGGCTGGTTCGTGACCAGGAGTTGACAGAGACAGACAACACACTGGATCCTGACCATGCTAGTGTAAATCTATTGGAGTTGACAAGATCACAAACAGACCTGGATCAACGTCTAAACCAAGGAGTTGACAGTGATCCACACAGACCTGGGATCAGGCTAGGTAATGACCATAGTTTGTGTGGTCACTGTCACCCTGACCATAGGAGTTGGTGTATGATTGCAAATCGACAAACAGACTCAGATCTCAGGTTATGGTAATGGACTATAGGAGTTGACAGGACAACACAAATGACTCTGATCAGGCTAGTAATTTAATGACCATAGGAGCTGACAGGAATACAAACAGATCCTCGTGTGACCAGGCTAGGTGATGACCATAGGAGTTGACAAGACAGCACAAACAGACCTGGGATCAGGCTAGGTAATGACCATAGGAGTTGACAGGACAACACAAACAGATCTGGGATCAGGCTAGGTAATGACCATTGGAGTTGACAAGACAGCACAAACAGACCTGGGATCAGGCTAGGTAATGACCATAGGAGTTGACAGGACAACACAAACAGATCTGGGACCAGGCTAGGTAATGACCATAGGAGTTGACAAGACAGCACAAACAGACCAGGCTAGGTAATGACCATAGGATCAGGCTAGGTAATGACCATAGGAGTTGACAAGACAGCACAAACAGACCTGGGATCAGGCTAGGTAATTAATGACCATAGGAGTTGACAAGACAGCACAAACAGATCTGGGACCAGGCTAGGTAATGACCATAGGAGTTGACAAGACAGCACAAACAGACCTGGGATCAGGCTAGGTAATGACCATAGGAGTTGACAAGACAGCACAAACAGACCTGG
>NW_027016609.1:0-9502 GCF_036934945.1 Oncorhynchus masou masou | reverse complement strand
GTCTGAGTGTCTGAGTGTCTGAGTGTCTGAGTGTCTGAGTGTCTGAGTGTCTGAGTGTCTGAGTGTCTGAGTGTGTGTGTGTTGAGTGTCTGAGTGTGTGTGTGTGTGAGTGTCTGAGTGTCTGAGTGTGTGAGTGTATGAGTGTCTGAGTGTGTGAGTGTCTGAGTGTCTGAGTGTGTGAGTGTCTGAGTGTCTGAGTGTGTGTGTGTGTGAGTGTCTGAGTGTCTGAGTGTCTGAGTGTCTGAGTGTGTGTGTGTGAGTGTCTGAGTGTCTGAGTGTCTGGAGTGTCTGAGTGTCTGAGTGTGTGAGTGTCTGAGTGTCTGAGTGTCTGAGTGTCTGAGTGTCTGAGTGTCTGAGTGTGTTAGTGTCTGAGTGTCTGAGTGTCTGAGTGTCTGAGTGTCTGAGTGTGTGAGTGTGTGAGTGTCTGAGTGTCTGAGTGTGTGAGTGTCTGAGTGTGTTAGTGTCTGAGTGTCTGAGTGTCTGAGTGTGTGAGTGTCTGAGTGTCTGAGTGTGTGAGTGTGTGAGTGTCTGAGTGTCTGAGTGTGTGAGTGTCTGAGTGTCTGAGTGTGTGAGTGTGTGAGTGTCTGAGTGCGTGGTGAGTGTGTGAGTGGCATGTGAGTGTCTGAGTGTGTGAGTGTGTGAGTGTCTGAGTGTCTGAGTGTCTGAGTGTCTGAGTGTGTGAGTGTGTGAGTGTCTGAGTGTCTGAGTGTCTGAGTGTGTGAGTGTGTGAGTGTCTGAGTGTCTGAGTGTCGTTGTAGGATGTGCTGAGTGTGTGAGTGTCTGAGTGTCTGAGTGTGTCGAGTGTCTGAGTGTGTGAGTGTCTGAGTGTCTGAGTGTGTGAGTGTCTGAGTGTCTGAGTGTCTGAGTGTGTGAGTGTGTGAGTGTCTGAGTGTCTGAGTGTCTGAGTGTGTGAGTGTGAGTGTCTGAGTGTCTGAGTGTCTGAGTGTGTGAGTGTCTGAGTGTGTTAGTGTCTGAGTGTCTGAGTGTCTGAGTGTCTGAGTGTGTGAGTGTCTGAGTGTCTGAGTGTGTGAGTGTCTGAGTGTGTTAGTGTCTGAGTGTCTGAGTGTCTGAGTGTGTGAGTGTGTGAGTGTGTGAGTGTCTGAGTGTGTGAGTGTCTGAGTGTCTGAGTGTGTGAGTGTCTGAGTGTGTGAGTGTGTGAGTGTGTGAGTGTCTGAGTGTGTGAGTGTGTGAGTGTCTGAGTGTCTGAGTGTCTGAGTGTGTGAGTGTGTGAGTGTGTGAGTGTGTGAGTGTCTGAGTGTGTGAGTGTGTGAGTGTCTGAGTGTCTGAGTGTCTGAGTGTCTGAGTGTGTGAGTGTCTGAGTGTCTGAGTGTGTGAGTGTGTGAGTGTGTGAGTGTCTGAGTGTCTGAGTGTGTGAGTGTCTGAGTGTCTGAGTGTGTGAGTGTCTGAGTGTGTGAGTGTCTGAGTGTCTGAGTGTCTGAGTGTCTGAGTGTGTGAGTGTCTGAGTGTGTGAGTGTGTGAGTGTGTGAGTGTCTGAGTGTGTGAGTGTCTGAGTGTCTGAGTGTGTGAGTGTCTGAGTGTCTGAGTGTGTGAGTGTCTGAGTGTGTGAGTGTGTGAGTGTCTGAGTGTGTGAGTGTCTGAGCGTCTGAGTGTGTGAGTGTGTGAGTGTGTGAGTGTGTGAGTGTCTGAGTGTCTGAGTGTGTGAGTGTGTGAGTGTCTGAGTGTGTGAGTGTGTGAGTGTCTGAGTGTCTGAGTGTGTGAGTGTCTGAGTGTCTGAGTGTGTGAGTGTGTGAGTGTGTGAGTGTGTGAGTGTCTGAGTGTGTGAGTGTGTGGAGTGTCTGAGTGTCTGAGTGTGTGAGTGTCTGAGTGTGTGAGTGTGTGAGTGTGTGAGTGTGTGAGTGTCTGAGTGTCTGAGTGTCTGAGTGTGTGAGTGTGTGAGTGTCTGAGTGTGTGAGTGTGTGAGTGTCTGAGTGTGTGAGTGTGTGAGTGTGTGAGTGTGTGAGTGTCTGAGTGTCTGAGTGTGTGAGTGAGTGAGTGTGTGAGTGTCTGAGTGTGTGAGTGTGTGAGTGTGTGAGTGTGTGAGTGTGTGAGTGTGTGAGTGTCTGAGTGTCTGAGTGTGTGAGTGTCTGAGTGTGTGAGTGTGTGAGTGTCTGAGTGTGTGAGTGTGTGAGTGTCTGAGTGTGTGAGTGTCTGAGTGTGTGAGTGTGTGAGTGTGTGAGTGTCTGAGTGTGTGAGTGTGTGAGTGTGTGAGTGTGTGAGTGTCTGAGTGTGTGAGTGTCTGAGTGTCTGAGTGTGTGAGTGTGTGAATGTGTGAGTGTGTGAGTGTGTGAGTGTGTGAGTGTGAGTGTCTGAGTGTCTGAGTGTGTGAGTGTGTGAGTGTCTGAGTGTCTGAGTGTGTGAGTGTGTGGAGTGTGTGAGTGTGTGAGTGTGTGAGTGTCTGAGTGTGTGAGTGTGTGAGTGTCTGAGTGTCTGAGTGTGTGAGTGTGTGAGTGTGTGAGTGTGTGAGTGTGTGAGTGTGTGAGTGTCTGAGTGTGTGAGTGTGTGAGTGTGTGAGTGTGTGAGTGTGTGAGTGTGTGAGTGTCTGAGTGTGTGAGTGTGTGAGTGTGTGAGTGTGTGAGTGTGTGTTGAGAGGATGGTTGACTGTGCATCCTGTGTATTTTGTCTGAGTGTCTGAGTAGAGGATAACATTCACCCCCTACCAATCCTCCTCCCCAAAAACCAGGCTGCAGAGTCCACAGGAGTCCACAAAAGCAGGGTACAGAGAGCAACTGACACCCTCTGAGCCACAGACCTCTCTCTATCCCTCTCTCTCTCTCTGTCGACCTCCGCCGCCCCCCTCTCCTCTCTCTCATACTCTCTATATGAGAGACAACACCAGTTATCAGAGCCTGCTAAACCATCCTACAGCAGAACAGAAGCAATCAGCCAGTACAACACACAGACTATTGATGAGCTGTTGGGATGACTTTACTGGCAGACAGGAGGCAGAACAGAGATGAATAGAGACTGTCTGACAAACACAGGCTGAGAGACAAAAGACTCACTGCATGGCGCCTGCTGCTACTGGGCTGTGTGTATGTGTGTCACTAAGGGGCCTCTCTAATGATGATGGAGGACTCTGCTCTTACTGTTTGTGTGCTGGGCTGACAGGATGACCCCCCCAGACACACACCATCTTTCCCTGACCTTTAGCCCTGCTGGAGGCTTCACCCCAAAAATGTGCCCTTATTTCTCAGACTCACTGTGCAACAAAAACAATCTGATACGGATACGTTGATTTAGCCACACAGACACAGTGTATCACACACACCCTCACACCCAGGCTGCCCCCTCTGTGTAAGCCTCGGCCCTGGCGGCCCCCTGGTGAGGGGTGGGAGAACCCGCGTATGGGAGGGCGCTCATTTACGCCTCTCTGATGGAGCCATGAATCTAAATTGCCAATTAAAAAGCAATTACAGGCAGCAGCGGGAACAAACTCCGGCAGTCATTGAAGCAAAATACCAATGCGCCTCAACCTCTCGTCGCCTCCCCTCTCACTCTCTCCTTTCACCTTCCCCTCTCACCCTCCTCTTGCCTCCCCCTCTCACCCTCCTCTCATCCTCCTCTTGCCTCCCCTCCCTCTCACCCTCTTCTCGCCTCCCCTCTCACCCTCCTCGCACCTCCCCTCACACCCTCCTCTTGCCTCTCCTCTCACCCTCCTCTCGCCTCCCCCTCTCACCCTCCTCTCGCCTCCCCTCTCACCCTCCTCTTCCCTCCCCCTCTCACTCTCCTCTTGCCTCCCCTCTCACCCTCCTCTCGCCCTCCTCTTGCCTCCTCCTCCTCTCTCACCCTCCTCTTGCCTCCCCTCGCCTCTCCTCTCACCCTCCTCTCGCTCTCCCCTCACCTCCCCTCTCACCCTCCTCTCCGCCTCGCCTCTCCTCTCACCCTCCTCTCTCACCCTCCTCTCGCCTCCCTCTCACCCTCCCTCTCACCCTCCTCTCGCCTCCCCTCTCACTCTCCTCTCGCCTCCCTCTCACCCTCCTCTCGCCTCCCCTCTCACCCTCCTCTCGCCTCCCCTCTCACCCTCCCTCTCGCCTCCCTCTCACTCTCCTCTCGCCTCCCCTCTCACCCTCCTCTCGCCTCCCCTCTCACCCTCCTCTCGCCTCCCCTCTCACCCTCCTCTCGCCTCCCCCTCTCACCCTCCTCTCGCCTCCCCTCTCACCCTCCCTCTCGCCTCCCCCTCTCACCCTCCTCTCGCCTCCCCTCTCACCTCCCCTCTCGCCTCCCCCTCTCACCCTCCTCTCGCCTCTCCTCTCACCCTCCTCTCGCCTCCCCTCTCATCCTCCTCTTGCCTCCCCTCTCACCCTCCCTCCCCTCTCACCCTCCTCTCGCCCTCCTCTCGCCTCCCTCGCCTCTCCTCTCACCCTCCTCCTCGCCTCCCCTCTCACCCTCCTCTCGCCTCCCCTCACCTCCCCTCTCACCCTCCTCTCGCCTCGCCTCTCACCCTCCTCTCGCTCTCCCCTCTCACGCTCCTCTCGCCTCCCCTTTCACCCTCCTCTCGCCTCCCCTCTCACCCTCCTCCTCGCCTCTCCTCTCACCCTCGTCTCGCCTCCCCCTTCCCTCTCACCCTCCTCTTGCCCTCCTCTTGCCTCCCCTCCCCTCTCACCCTCCTCTCGCCTCCCCTCTCTCCCTCCTCTCGCCTCCCCTCTCACCGTTCTCTCACCTCTCCTCTCACCCTCCTCTCACCTCTCCTCTCACCCTCCTCTCGCCTCCCCTCTCACCCTCCTCTCGCCTCCTCTCACCCTCCTCTCGCCCTCCTCTCGCCTCCCCTCTCACCCTCCTCTCGCCTCCCCTCTCACCCTCCTCTCACCCTCCTCTCACCTCCCCTCTCACCAAGGATGCTGACTGGTGGTCCTCCAGGGCAATGGAAACCTACGTGACTGTGACTGTTCACTACACCACAGAGGAGTGGCCCTCCAAGGTAACAGAAAGCTACGTGACTGTGACTGTTCACTACACCACAGAGGAGTGAACCTCCAGGGTAACAGAAAGCTACGTGACTGTGACTGCTCACTACACCACAGAGGAGTGGACCTCCGGGGGTAACAGAAAGCTACGTGACTGTGACTGTTCACTACACCACAGAGGAGTGGCCCTCCAAGGTAACAGAAAGCTATGTGACTGACTGTTCACTACACCACAGAGGAGTGAACCTCCGGGGTAACAGAAAGCTACATGACTGTGACTGCTCACTACACCACAGAGGAGTGAACCTCCAGGGTAACAGAAAGCTACGTGACTGTGACTGTTCACTACACCACAGAGGAGTGGACCTCCGGGGTAACAGAAAGCTACGTGACTGTGACTGTTCACTACACCACAGAGGAGTGGCCCTCCAAGGTAACAGAAAGCTACGTGACTGTGACTGTTCACTACACCACAGAGGAGTGGCCCTCCAAGGTAACAGAAAGCTACGTGACTGTGACTGCTCACTACACCACAGAGGAGTGGACCTACAGGGCAACAGAAAGCTACGTGACTGTGACTGTTCACTACACCACAGAGGAGTGGCCCTCCAAGGTAACAGAAAGCTACGTGACTGTGACTGTTCACTACACCACAGAGGAGTGGACCTCCGGGGTAACAGAAAGCTACGTGACTGTGACTGTTCACTACACCACAGAGGAGTGGCCCTCCAAGGTAACAGAAAGCTACGTGACTGTGACTGTTCACTACACCACAGAGGAGTGGCCCTCCAAGGTAACAGAAAGCTACGTGACTGTGACTGCTCACTACACCACAGAGGAGTGGACCTACAGGGCAACAGAAAGCTACGTGACTGTGACTGTTCACTACACCACAGAGGAGTGGCCCTCCAAGGTAACAGAAAGCTACGTGACTGTGACTGCTCACTACACCACAGAGGAGTGGACCTACAGGGCAACAGAAAGCTACGTGACTGTGACTGTTCACTACACCACAGAGGAGTGGCCCTCCAAGGTAACAGAAAGCTACGTGACTGTGACTGCTCACTACACCACAGAGGAGTGAACCTCCAGGGTAACAGAAAGCGACGTGACTGCGACTGTTCACTACACCACAGAGGAGTGGCCCTCCAAGGTAACAGAAAGCTACGTGACTGTGACTGCTCACTACACCACAGAGGAGTGAACCTCCAGGGTAACAGAAAGCGACGTGACTGCGACTGTTCACTACACCCTCTCCCCTCCCTCTCTCACCCTTTTTATCCCTCTCCCATCCCTCGCTCACCCTTTTTATCCCTCTCTATCCCTCTCTCACCCTCTCTATCCCTCCCCCTCTATCCCTCTCCCCTCCCACCCTCTCTATCCCTCTCTCTCTATCCCTCTCTCACCCTCCTCTATCCCTCCCCCTCTATCCCTCTCCCCTCCCACCCTCTCTATCCCTCTCTCTCTATCCCTCTCTCACCCTCTCTATCCCTCTCCCCTCCCACCCTCTCTATCCCTCTCCCCTCTATCCCTCTCTATCCCTCCCCCTCTATCCCTCTCCCCACCCTCTCTATCCCTCTCCCTCCCTCTCTCACCCTCTCTATCCCTCTCCCCCACCATCTCTATCCCTCCCCCTCCCCCTCTATCCCTCTCCCCACCCTCTCTATCCCTCTCCCTCCCTCTCTCACCCTCTCTATCCCTCTCTCACCCTCTCTATCCCTCTCTCTATCTCAATTAAATTCAAGGGTCTTTATTGGCATGGGAAACATATGTTTACATTGCCATAGCAAGTGAAATGGATAAACAAAAGTGAAATAAACAATACAAGAATAACAGTAAACATTACACTCATACAGGTTCCAAAAGAATAAAGACATTTCAAATGTCATATTATGTCCATATACAGTGTTGTAACGATGTGCAAATAGTTCAACTATACAAAAGGGAAAATAAATGAATATGGGTTGTATTTACATTGGTGTTTGTTCTTCACTGGTTGCCCTTTTCTTGTGGCAACGGGTCACAAATCATGCTGCTATGATGGCACACTGTGGTATTTCACCCAGTAGATATGGGAGTTTATCAAAATTAGGTTTGTTTTCAAAGTCTTTGTGGGTCTGTGTAATCTGAGGGAAATATGTGTCTCTAATATGGTCATACATTTGGCAGGAGGTTAGGAAGTGCAGCTCAGTTTCCACCTCATTTTGTGGGCAGTGAGCACATAGCCTGTCTTCTCTTGAGAGCCATGTCTGCCTACGGCAGCGTTTCTCTATAGCAATGCTACACTCACTGAGTCTGTACATAGTCAAAGCTTTCCTTCATTTTAGGTCAGTCACAGTGGTCAGGTATTCTGCCACTGTGTACTCTCTGTTTAGGGCAAAATAGCATGTTAGTTTGCTGTTTTTTTGTTCATTCTTTCGAATGTGTCAAGTAATTATCTTTTTGTTTTCTCATGATTTGGTTGAGTCTAATTGTGTTGCTGTCCTGGGGCTCTGTGGGGTCTGTTTGTGTTTGTCTCTCTCTCTCTATCACTCTCTCAGCAGCTCATCCCAGACTCTGTATGAGTGTGTCTGGTTTTAACCCTGCATGGTCTCTAGGCTCCAAGTCCTAGTAACCCTGCATCTAACCCAGGCCTCTAAACCAGGCCTCTAACCCAGGCCTTTAACCCAGGCTTCTAACCCAGGCCTCTAACCCAGGCCCTGCTAGTGTCTGAGTGGTTCTAGCCCTGTCTCTCTCTCTCTGTGTGGTCTCTAACCATGTCTCTAGCCCTCATTTCTGCAGGCTTATGCAAGCTGGGGGCCTGAGGTCAGTTCACAGCACAGCCCGGGCTAGGAACTAATTGAATAGACAGCAGTAAGAGAGAATACGGGGAGAAGGGGAAGAGGAGTGGGGAGGGCAGGGCAGGGGCGGACGTGGGGGTGTTAGGGACGTTCAAATCTTACTAAAATGTTTGCGAGTCCCCCCCTCCCTCGCTGATGATTAGGGATAAAAACAGAGCTTCCTTTGTCTGCAATACTGAGGGACGTTTTTTGAGAGAGAGAGAGAGAGAGATAGAGAGAAGAGAGAGAGCGTGAGAGAGAGAGAGAAAGCGAGAGAGAGATACAGAGACAGAGAGAGAGTGAGAGAGACAGTGAGAGAGAGAGAGATACAGAGACAGAGAGAGACAGAGAGAGATACAGAGACAGAGAGAGATACAGAGAGAGAGAGAGAGAGAGAGAGACAGAGAGAGAGAGAGACAGAGAGAGATACAGAGACAGAGAGAGAGACAGAGCCAGAGAGAGATACAGAGAGAGAGAGAAAGCTAGAGAGAGATACAGAGACAGAGAGAGAGACAGAGACAGAGAGAGATACAGAGACAGAGAGAGATACGGAGACAGAGAGAGATACAGAGAGAGACAGAGAGAGACAGAGACAGAGAGAGATACAGAGACAGAGAGAGACAGAGAGAGACAGAGAGAGATACAGATACAGAGAGAGAGATACAGAGAGAGAGAGAGAGAGATACAGAGAGAGAGAGAGAGAGAGAGAGAGGGGAGACAGAGAGAGATACAGAGAGAGAGAGAGTACAGAGACAGAGACACAGAGAAAGAGACAGAGAGAGAGAGACAGAGAGAGAGAGAGACAGACAGAGAGAGTGAGAGAGACAGACAGAGAGAGAGACAGACAGACAGAGAGTGAGAGAGAGACAGACAGACAGAGAGACAGACAGAGAGAGAGAGAGAGAGAGAGAGAGAGAGAGAGAGAGAGAGAGAGAGAGAGAGACAGACAGACAGACAGACAGACAGACAGACAGACAGACAGAGAGATACAGTGTGTGCTTGACACTGCCCATTGTTTGTCTTTGTGACAGCAGGGTTTCATGTGTTCGCTGGACCGGCATAGGGTACACAGGGGAAACACTCTGATGCTAGCCCCCCTCTGTATCACCCCTATCACCCCCCGCCCACCTCTCACCCACTAGACTGCCCCTCGCCCTCCTCCTTCAGCTGGGTGGCCTCGAGCTGTCAGAGGCACCAGAAATCCCCCAACACGACATTCTCTCTCCCAGCATGACCCTGCACACATACACACAGACACACACTGACACACGTATACAGTACATACACACACACATACACTGGAACAGAGTGCATCTCAAGAGCTAGCTGGAACCACTTCGCCCCAAAGATAAACAGAGTGAGTGTGATTATGTGAAGGAGAAAATGTATATGAGTGTGTGTGTGTCAGTGTGTGTGGGAGCAGAAGGTCTGTGCCCCTCTCTGCCTATCACTATCCCTTTCTCTCTCTCTCTGCTCACCCCTCTCTCTTTCCTCTAAGGCAAGGATGGTGATGACAGGGTTGTGACAGGATGACATCACTTCTCCCTCCCCTTCCACCCATAGGGGCTCTGGCTAACCCTCTGGCTAATGCTCTATACTTGAGGTGAAGGGGTATATGGGCGGGTGCAAGATCATAGGACGCTCCCACACAGAGGGGGGTGAGCTTACCCCCTATCTCTGAATCCCATCACCCCTCACTCTCTCTCCACCATCCTCCTCTCCCCACTTCCTTGGTCTCCAGGGAGACATTCAACATCTGTAGTGTTGCTGAGGAGTGCC
>NW_027016608.1:0-9503 GCF_036934945.1 Oncorhynchus masou masou | reverse complement strand
TCACTAGCCACTTTAAACAATGCCACTTAATATAATGTTTACATACCCTACATTACTCATCTCATATGTATATGTATATACTGTACTCTATATCATCTACTGCATCTTTATGTAATACATGTATCACTAGCCACTTTAAACTCTGCCACTTTGTGTATAAGGTAGTAGTTGTTGAATTGTTAGGTTACATTACTCGTTGGTTATAACTGCATTGTCGGAACTAGAAGCACAAGCATTTCGCTACACTCGCATTAACATCTGCTAACCATTTGTATGTAACATAAGATTTGATTTGAGTACCAGGCCATTAGGACCTGATGGAAGGACAGTAGAGCACCAAGTACCAAACCATTAGGACCTGATGGAGGGACAGTCGAGCCCTGAGTACCAGGCCATTAGGACCAGATGGAGGGACAATAGAGACATAAGTACCAGACCATTAGGACCTGATGGAGGGACAGTAGAGCACCAAGTACCAGACCATTAGGACCTGATGGAGGGACAATAGAGCACCAAGTACCAGACCATTAGGACCTGATGGAGGGACAATAGAGCACCAAGTACCAGACCATTAGGACCTGGTGGAGGGACAATAGAGCACCAAGTACCAGACCATTAGGACCTGGTGGAGGGACAATAGAGCACCAAGTACCAGACCATTAGGACCTGATGGAGGGACAGTAGAGCCCTGAGTACCAGGCCATGACCCAGTCTGTAATACCTACATGTTTCAAGCATACCACCATATTCCCTGTGCCCAAGAACGCCAAGGTAACCTGTCTAAATAATTATCGCCCCGTGGCACTCACATCTGTAGCCATGAAATCAGATCCTCAAAAACATCTGCAGCTGCACCATTGAGTGAATCTTGACTGGCAACTGCTTGGCATCCAAACGCAAGGCACTACAGAGGGTAGCGCGTATGGCCCAGTACATCACTGGGGCCGAGCTCCCTGCCACACATATAAAAATATTAAAAAATGCCCCTCCCTTTCTCTCCCCAATTTTCGTAATATTCCATTATTAGTAGTTACTATTTTGTCTCATCACTACAACTCCTGTACGGGCTCGGAGAGACGAAGGTCGAAGTTGTGCGTCCTCCTAAACACAACCCAACCAAGCCGCACTGCTTCTTAACACACCGCGCATCCAACCCGGAAGCCAGCCGCACCAATGTCGGAGGGAACACCGTGCACCTGGCGACCTTGCCCTAGCGCACTGCACCCGGCCCGCCACAGGAGTCGTTGGTGCGCGATGAGACAAAGATATCCCTTACCGGCCAAACCCTCCCTAACCCGGATGACGCTAGGCCAATTGTGTCGCCCACGGACCTCCCAGTCGCGGCCGAGCGACAGAGCCTGGGGCGCGAACACAGAGTCTCCTGTGGCATAGCTAGCGCTGGGATGCAGTGCACTAGAACACTCAAGATTGCAGAAATGTGAATGGCCTCAAAAAAGGTAGAATCTAAAATAAAACTAAACTGACCGTCTGCTGAGGAAGCTATTGGAGGAGCGCAAGGAAAGAGAAGACAGGAGTGTCGAACCATTTCTCACCTATCAGGACAGGCATGCTTCACGGATGCACACACACAGGCCCTTGGATGGCTGTCTAAATGATCTCGGCCCAGTCTATAGAAATGTTACGCCCAGCATTGGGAACTAACAGCATTGGCTGTGGGGCCTGTCAGGGGAGACTGTACAGTACACTGAAAATCTACTGCCAGACACACAAGTCCTTCTTAAAATAATGCCTGTTGAGTGACTGTGCAAATGTGTTATAAGCAGTGGGAATTACAGCGGATCAAACATCTGTCAGCTGCTTTAAGAGGGCCTGAGTACCGTAGTGGAACCTGACTTCATAAAGACACTATTCTTGTGCTGTGTGAGAGAAAGAGAACCGAGTGGTTAGTGAAGGAGTGAAACACCATGCGTTGGGGTAGCAAGCCCCCTTATACCTCCCTCTCATTGACATCTGTAATAACGGAAGGATTTGGCTGCACCTGTGTGCGTGCGTGTGTGTGTGCGTGTGTTTGTTTGTGTGTGTGAAATGGCATAGGGGACGATTCAGTTCAATTGGCTGACACAACACAGTGCAAGCTCCGCCCACCACTGCCACCTCCAATAGAAGAGCCCGGATGCAGCTAGTCACAATGACTTTGATCTCTGCTCCAGCAAAACCATCCAGCTAACAGGAAGAGCATGAGCTCAATGTTACAGAAATATCACAAGGTTTTCACAGTAAGGCACGATTCTGTTTTGATTCCATATCTCATGCCAAATAGTATAGTACTTTTTCCATATTGGGTTCATTATGACAGCTATATTATGACTAGACTGTAGTCTGAAAACAGCCCATTTCTGCCCTGGCCAATCCAGGAGGCAGAGAGTGTTAGAGACAGAGGCAGAGAGGTAGGCAGAGAGAGGCAGGCAGAGAGAGAGAGAGGGAGAGGCAGAGAGAGTGGCAGAGAGAGAGAGAGAGAGAGGCAGAGAGAGAGAGGCAGAGAGAGAGAGAGAGGCAGAGAGAGAGAGAGGCAGAGAGAGAGAGGGCAGAGAGAAAGAGGCAGAGAGGCAGAGAGAGAGGCAGAGAGGCAGAGAGGCAGAGAGGCAGAGAGAGCAGAGAGAGAGAGAGAGGCAGAGAGAGAGAGAGAGCAGAGAGAGAGGCAGAGAGAGAGGTAGAGAGAGAGAGAGCAGAGAGAGAGGCAGAGAGAGTGAGAGATGCAGAGATGCAGAGAGAGGCAGAGAGAGAGAGAGAGGCAGAGAGAGGCAGAGAGAGAGAGAGGCTGAGAGAGAGAGCAGAGAGAGAGAGAGAGGCAGAGAGAGAGAGAGGCAGAGAGAGGCAGAGAGAGAGAGGCAGAGAGAGAGAGAGAGAGGCAGAGACAGAGAGAGAGGCAGAGAGACAGAGAGAGAGAGAGAGAGAGAGAGAGAGAGACAGAGAGAGGCAGAGAGAGAGGCAGAGAGAGAGAGGCAGAGAGAGTGAGAGATGCAGAGATGCAGAGAGAGACAGAGAGAGAGAGGCAGAGAGAGAGGCAGAGAGAGAGCAGAGAGAGAGAGCAGAGAGAGGCAGAGAGGCAGAGAGAGAGGCAGAGAGAGAGGAGAGGCAGAGAGAGAGTAGAGACGGAGAGAGAGAGAGGCAGAGAGAGGTAGAGAGAGGTAGAGAGAGAGGCAGAGAGAGAGAGAGCAGAGAGAGAGGCAGAGAGAGTAGAGATGCAGAGATGCAGAGAGGCAGAGAGAGAGAGAGAGGCAGAGAGAGGCAGAGAGAGAGAGAGGCTGAGAGAGAGAGGCAGAGAGAGGCAGAGAGAGAGAGGCAGAGAGAGAGAGAGGCAGAGAGAGAGAGGCAGAGAGAGAGAGAGAGAGAGAGGCAGAGAGAGAGAGAGCAGAGAGAGAGAGAGAGAGACAGAGAGAGAGAGGCAGAGAGAGAGGCAGAGAGAGAGAGGCAGAGAGAGAGAGAGAGGCAGAGAGTGAGAGATGCAGAGATGCAGAGAGGCAGAGAGAGAGAGGCAGAGAGAGAGAGAGGCAGAGAGAGAGAGAGAGGCAGAGAGAGAGAGGCAGAGAGAGAGAGGCAGAGAGAGAGAGAGGCAGAGAGAGAGGCAGAGAGAGAGAGGCAGAGAGAGAGAGAGGCAGAGAGAGAGAGGCAGAGAGAGAGAGGCAGAGAGAGAGAGAGGCAGAGAGAGAGAGAGAGAGAGAGAGAGGCAGAGAGAGAGAGAGAGAGGCAGAGAGAGAGAGAGGCAGAGAGAGAGAGGCAGAGAGAGAGAGAGAGAGAGAGAGAGAGAGAGAGAGAGAGAGGCAGAGAGAGAGAGAGAGGCAGAGATAGAGAGGCAGAGAGAGAGTGGTGCTAAACCCACCAAGCTCAGAGGGGCTCTCTACTGGGGAGGGGCGGACCTCTGCAGACCCCAGAGGACTGAGCCAACAGCACAGGAATGCTGTGGTTTGGACCACTCTGTGTGTGTGTGAGTGTGAGTGTGTCAGGGTTCCTGTTAGGAAAATGTGGCACAGGACATTTGACCAGCAGCATTTTAATTTACCGGACCCATATGCATTGGGGTGCGTAACCTGATTATGGCATCCAGCCACAGTGCTCAGAACGACATAAGATGAATTACCACAATCTACATGTAATTTAACAGAACATGCAAGTCAAGGATGCAGTGGCGTGTGTCCTCACCAAATTCTGATGCTCACTATGAAGATGTTAGAATAACTGTCCACATTGACATTCCTCAGCCGACGAGACGAGTAACAAACAGAAAAATCACTAGCCTATGTCAATCTACGATCCCCCATAATAGAAAAGTTGACCTCTTCTATTGGTCAGCTTGTCGTTCTGGGCTAGTTTCCCGATAGCGAATGAACATAGGCTAACGAGTGTTTTAACGATGCATCTTTCCTATAACGGCCGAAGATGTGTGGCTCAGTCGGTAGAGCATGGCGCTTGCAACGCCAAGCGTCGTGGGTTCGATTCCCGCTGGGGCCACCCATATGTAAAAGTAGTGGCCCCAGCCGACTTGTAAGTCGCTTTGGACAAAAGCGTCTGCTAAATGGGATATATATATATATATAATATATACGTAACATGCAATTCCCAAAACACAACGCAGAGAGAACGTTTGCTAAGTGCTTCGTTGGAGCATGTGTCAATAGTGTACTGGTTGTATGAATCAAAAGAAAGGGAGTGCTACTCTCGGATCAGCTTTCTCTCCTCAAATCTTTGGCCGGCATTAGATTGAGCGTTTTGAAGTGCAACGTTAATTATAATGGTTTTTGGAAACAGTTCAGAGATTTAACGATGCTCCTACGAAAGGTTCTAACGATGAACATAGCCTTAATTAATTAAGATGACTTTGGGAAACCGGGCCCTGTGCAAGAAATCGACTCTGGGACAGTTGTGGAACAACTGATCCACAACAGATCCAAATTCAAACAACCAGTACATCAAACAAACTTCAAAAAGAATTGAGGATGAGGCAATACATCCGAAACATTTAGCAAAAAATGTTTCTAAACAAATATTTCTTCACATTATAGCTATGCAGCAATGCACGCATAGCAGGAGGCTACACGCAAATGTTGGTTCCATAATGTGATTAGCGGAAAACACCATTGTCAAAAAGCTCACTCCCCTGCAAGCGGTTTCATGTGACAGTTGAAAATATCTGTTTGAAATGTTGAAAGATGGGAGATCTGAAGACGAACAGCTAGCATGGGTTGCTAATATGACCAAAATGGTGCCTTTGGCTACTGGACAATGAAAGAAAGAAAGCGGATTTAGAAACAATAGAACATGATAGAAATAGTCCTTATAAAATAACTGCATCCACGTATATAGAAATGGATTTTGGCTCGGCTACTTTGAAACAAGGTAAGACATGCATGGTAATATGAAGTTAAACGTTCAGCTTCGAACAATTAAGTATATGTTTGCAAAATGCTTATTGCCTTCAGCTCACATTGCAAAGTGGTGATTGACGAGCTAAAGCCTGCCTATCGCTACTTCAATTACCAGTTGAAAAATAAAAAATAGCAGTTATTTTTAAATCATAACCATCAAAACCTATTTTAACACGTAATTGAGTTTATAATGGTTGCACAATAATTTGGGCTTAATTTAGCTCCTTCTAAATTATGCAAATTTACCTATAGACCAGGGATCGACTAGATTCAGTATCAGAACAATTTTTTCTTGAGCCGATGGTCGGGTGCTGGAACATAATTACAAATAATTTGTAGACTGCAAATTGACTGCAAGAAGACCAAACAAAAATAACACTAAAACATAATTTCAAACCTTGCTTAAATTCTCTATTATGCGTGGGAATACTTGGTAACAGTTTTCCTAAATTAAAATCACTTGAACGGACACCTGAGAGAACATTGTATTATTTCTTTGTACTCCCTGATCGATGCAGACGAAACGCGTCGGATTTTAAAACCTCGTTTCTATTGAACATGCCATACAAATAAAGGCGTTTTAATTAAGTATATGAAGAGTGCCTTGGTCCTCCTTTCTTTTTGAGTTCCAGTGTTGTGTTGGATAGTGATAGCCAGCTAGGCAACATAGCATCATTCTGTTTGAGCAGGGTGTTTGAGTTGGCTAAACTAGCTTGCATTTGCTAGCTAAGTAAGTGACCCTGAAAAAAAAAAATGAAATTCGGTCTCTTGCTTCTCCTTCATTTTGGAAGAAATTAATTTGTTCAAAACTGCTTCTCTGTCTCTGGGTCAACTACTCTCCACATTTTATGCACTGCTGTGCTAGCTAGCTGTAGCTTATGCAGTATTAGATTCATTCTCTGATCCTTTGATTGGGTGGACAACATGTCAGTTCATGCTGGGTAAGAGCTCTGATAGGCTGGAGGACATCCTCTGGAAGTAGTCATAATAACTGTAAGTCTATGGAAGGGGTGAGAACCATGAGCCTCCTTGGTTTTGTATTGAAGTCAATGTACCCAGAGGAGGACAGAAGCTAGCTGTTGTCCAGCTATACCATGGTGCTACTCTACAGAGTGCCATTAAGGCTACTGTAGACCTTCCTTTGCAAAATAATGTGTTTTAATCAATTATTTGGTGACGTGATTATATTTAGTATAGTTTAATCTAAAAATGATAACTTTTTTAATTGTTCTCCCCTCCTCTCTGAGGAGCCTCCACTGTCATCCTCGGAGGCTCATGCATTATTTATAAATTAAATATGGAGTATCAGTGGTGGCCACCGGGTGGTAGCAGCACACAGCAGAGAGCCGGGGCCCAGACAAAGCAGAGCAGGCCAGGCACAAATACGGGCTGTTTTGTCCTCCTCATCCCCACAGAGTAAACAGTGCTCTCTTAACGGGAGGAACAAGTGATGCTCCTGTCTACTGACCACATGGTATGTGGAGGAGGATTATGATGACACACACACACACACACACAGAGAGATAAATGCACGCACACATCAAATCCCAGGCTCTTATGACCGAGACCTAAAGCAAGGGCATCTGATCGTGGTCGAACCATTAACCAGATGTGTCTAAATCCTAAAGGAGCTGTGGGCGGTGGCCATAAACATAGGTCACATTAACCAATAGTGTAGACTCTGGCCTGAGTGATATGGTGACAAAGGTGATATCTACACAGTGTTGGAACACAGGTATGGAAGGCAGTTGTGGTATAAGTCTCTGTTTTCTTACCTGGCACTCTCAAATGTGGCAGATGAGGTCTTTCCTATGGCTCCAAACCCTACACCCACAGCCAGGCCCTCTGCAAGAGAACACACACAGCCATGGAGGTTAAAATATGTGTGTGTGTTTGTGTATGTGAGAGAGAGAGACAGCCAGAGAGAGAGAGAGAGAGAGAGAGAGAGACGAAGACAGAGAGAGCGACAGAGAGAGAGAGCGACAGAGAGAGAGAGCGACAGAGAGAGAGAGCGACAGAGAGAGAGAGCGACAGAGAGCGACAGAGAGAGAGAGCGACAGAGAGAGAGAGCGACAGAGAGAGAGCGACAGAGAGAGAGCGACAGAGAGAGAAAACGGTAGAAAGAGAGCAGTAGAGAGACAGATAGGTAGAGGGAGAGAGCGACAGAGAGACAGAGGGAGAAAACGGTAAAAAGAGAGCGGAAGAGAGACAGGTAGAGAGAGAGAAAGACAGAGAGCGAGACCGAGAGAGACAGAGGGAGATTGAAAGAGCATGGACATGTGAGAATAGGTAGGGAACGGTTATAAAGAGCTGGTGAGTCAGAAAGTACAGTCAGAGTTTTTCGAGCTGCTTGGCTGCTTGGCTCATCAACCAGAATGAATAAGAGTCCACATCTATATTGAGTGTACTATTGAGAGTAAGAAGAGGAGGAAGGCAGAAAGAGAGAGACAGCTCTCCGTCTTCTCTGTCTACTGAAGGAAAGACGAGTAACACCCGCAGCAGGACAGACAGGATCCATGCCTCCAGGCTATTCACAATGACGTGTGTTAAAAATATAATAGATTTATCAATGAATGACTATGATTTCCTACTCTTATCCAATCTAATTCTCTCACTATGAGCGGCTGTGCGTGCTGGGTGTGCGATATAGTCTTGCACGAGCACCCACTCTCTCTCACTTACGCTGGTGTGAGCATGAAAGCACACACACACTTGTACCAGCAACCAACTCCCTCTAATTGACACAGCAGCTTCCAGCTGGGCATCTCTCTCCCTCTTTCCCTCTCTTCTTCCTCACTTCCTTCCCCCTTTCATTTTTAATACTTGGATACAAATACAGCTGAAAAGGCCACAGGTTAGACTGACAGCCGAACACAAACACAGGTAATGATACTCTAAAGGTCTGTGTGTGTGTGTGTGTGCGCGCGTGTGTGTAAAGCCTGGCTGAAAAACACACACAGAGCTCCATACTTCAGCCCCTGCACTGACTGGTAGCCTCCACCATCAGTGACAATGCCAGAAGCTCGCCTCTCGCAGAAAACATGAAGCCTGCAGGAGTACTGTATTAATACCACCTATAGGTCCTAGTAGACTATAGTATTGTATATGGAATTAAGAATATATAATATGTGGATGAGTCATTTTAGAGCGGCATAGACTAAGATACAGAAGAACAGAACACAGTATATACAAATGAGATGAGAATGCAAAATATGTAAAAAATAAATAAATAATCATAAAAATAATAATAATAATAAAGTAAAATGACCTGTGTTCCATTTATAAAAGTGGCCTGTTATTTCAAGTCTGTGTGTATAGGACAGCAGCCTCTAATGTGCTAGGGATGGCTATTTAACAGACTGATGGCCTTGAGATAGAAGCTGCTTTTCAGTCTCTTGATCCCAGCTTTGATGCACCTGTACTGACCTTGCCTTCTGGATGATTTGGGATGAACAGCTCGTTGTTGTCCTTCACTATCTTTGGCCTTCCTGTGACATCTGGTGCTGTAGGTGTCCTGGAAGGCAGTGGGTTCCCCCAGATGCGTTGGGCAGACCGCACCACCCTCTGGAGAGCCCTGCGGTTTCAAGCGGTGCAGTCATTCCAGGCAGTGATACAGACCGAAAAGATCTTCAATTGTGCATCTGTAAAAGTTAGTGAGAGTTCTAGGTGCCAAGCCACATTTCTTCAGCCTCCTGAGGTTGAAGAGGTGCTGCCAGACCTCTTCACCACACTGTCTGTGGGTGGACCATTTTACTGTTTGTCAGTGATGTGTACGCCGAGGAACTGCTTTCCACCTTCTCCACTGCAGTCCTGTTGATGTGGATAGGGACGTGTCCTCTGCTACAGCCCCGAAGTCCACGATCATCTCCTTAGATTTGTTGACATTGACTGAGAGGTTATTTTCCTGGCACCACACTCCCAGACCCCCACACCTCCTCCCGGTATCATTTTCGGTCAAGCCTACTACTGTTGTATCGTCAGTTAACTTGCTTATAGAGTTGAGGCGTGCTTTGCTACACAGTCATGGGTGACTAGGAGTACAGGAGGGGTTGTACATGCACCCTTGTGTTGTTTCCTACCTGGACTGCGCATGCTCTGAGGATGCGGCTGGGAATGCCT
>NW_027016607.1:0-9505 GCF_036934945.1 Oncorhynchus masou masou | reverse complement strand
CATTGACTCTGTACCATAATTACCCTGTATATAGCCTCCACATTGACTCTGTACTGGTACCCCTGTATATAGCCTCCACATTGACTCTGTACCGGTACCCCTGTGTATAGTCTCCACATTGACACTGTACTTGTACCCCTGTATATAGTCTCCACATTGACTCTGTACCATAATACCCTGTATGTAGCCTCCACATTGACTCTGTACCGTAATACCCTGTATGTAGCCTCCACATTGACTCTGTACCATAATACCCTGTATATAGCCTCCACATTGACTCTGTACTGGTACCCCCTGTATATAGCCTCCACATTGACTCTGTACCGGTACCCCCTGTATATAGTCTCCACATTGACACTGTACTGGTACCCCCTGTATATAGTCTCCACATTGACTCTGTACCGTAATACCCTGTATGTAGCCTCCACATTGACTCTGTACCGTAATACCCTGTAAGTACCCTCCACATTGACTCTGTACCATAATACCCTGTATGTAGCCTCCACATTGACTCTGTACCGGTACCCCCTGTATATAGTCTCCACATTGACTCTGTACCGGTACCCCCTGTATATAGTCTCCACATTGACTCTGTACCGGTACCCCCTGTATATAGTCTCCACATTGACACTGTACTTGTACCCCCTGTATATAGTCTCCACATTGACTCTGTACCATAATACCCTGTATGTAGCCTCCACATTGACTCTGTACCGTAATACCCTGTATGTAGCCTCCACATTGACTCTGTACCATAATACCCTGTATATAGCCTCCACATTGACTCTGTACTGGCACTCCTGTATATAGTCTCCACATTGACACTGTACTGGTACCCCCTGTATATAGTCTCCACATTGACTCTGCACCATAATACCCTGTATATAGCCTCCACATTGACTCTGTACCAGTAATACCCTGTATATAGCCTCCACATTGACTCTGTACCGTAATACCCTGTATATAGCCTCCACATTGACTCTGTACCATAATACCCTGTATATAGCCTCCACATTGACTCTGTACCATAATACCCTGTATATAGCCTCCACATTGACTCTGTACCATAATACCCTGTATATAGCCTCCACATTGACTCTGTACCATAATACCCTGTATATAGCCTCCACATTGACTCTGTACTGGTACCCCCTGTATATAGTCTCCACATTGACTCTGTACCAGTAATACCCTGTATATAGCCTCCACATTGACTCTGTACCATAATACCCTGTATATAGTCTCCACATTGACACTGTACTGGTACCCCCTGTATATAGTCTCCACATTGACTCTGTACCATAATACCCTGTATGTAGCCTCCACATTGACTCTGTACCGTAATACCCTGTATGTAGCCTCCACATTGACTCTGTACCATAATACCCTGTATGTAGCCTCCACATTGACTCTGTACCGGTACCCCCTGTATATAGTCTCCACATTGACACTGTACTGGTACCCCCTGTATATAGTCTCCACATTGACTCTGTACCATAATACCCTGTATATAGCCTCCACATTGACTCTGTACCATAATACCCTGTATATAGCCTCCACATTGACTCTGTACCGTAATGCCCTGTATATAGCCTCCACATTGACTCTGTACCATGAAACCCTGTATATAGCCTCCACATTGACTCTGTACCATAATACCCTGTATATAGCCTCCACATTGACTCTGTACCATAATACCCTGTATATAGCCTCCACATTGACTCTGTACTGGTACCCCCTGTATATAGCCTCCACATTGACCTCTGTACCGGTACCCCCTGTATATAGTCTCCACATTGACACTGTACTGGTACCCCTGTATATAGTCTCCACATTGACTCTGTACCATAATACCCTGTATGTAGCCTCCACATTGACTCTGTACCGTAATACCCTGTATGTAGCCTCCACATTGACTCTGTACCATAATACCTCTGTATGTAGCCTCCACATTGACTCTGTACCGGTACCCCCTGTATATAGTCTCCACATTGACACTGTACTGGTACCCCTGTATATAGTCTCCACATTGACTCTGCACCATAATACCCTGTATATAGCCTCCACATTGACTCTGTACCATAATACCCTGTATATAGCCTCCACATTGACTCTGTACCGTAATACCCTGTATATAGCCTCCACATTGACTCTGTACCATAATACCCTGTATATAGCCTCCACATTGACTCTGTACCGTAATACCCTGTATATAGCCTCCACATTGACTCTGTACCATAATACCCTGTATATAGCCTCCACATTGACTCTGTACCATAATACCCTGTATATAGCCTCCACATTGACTCTGTACTGGTACCCCCTGTATATAGTCTCCACATTGACTCTGCACCATAATACCCTGTATATAGCCTCCACATTGACTCTGTACCGTAATACCCTGTATATAGTCTCCACATTGACACTGTACTGGTACCCCCTGTATATAGTCTCCACATTGACTCTGTACCATAATACCCTGTATGTAGCCTCCACATTGACTCTGTACCGTAATACCCTGTATGTAGCCTCCACATTGACTCTGTACCATAATACCCTGTATGTAGCCTCCACATTGACTCTGTACCGGTACCCCCTGTATATAGTCTCCACATTGACACTGTACTCGGTACCCCTGTATATAGTCTCCACATTGACTCTGTACCATAATACCCTGTATATAGCCTCCACATTGACTCTGTACCATAATACCCTGTATATAGCCTCCACATTGACTCTGTACCGTAATACCCTGTATATAGCCTCCACATTGACTCTGTACCATGATACCCTGTATATAGCCTCCACATTGACTCTGTACCATAATACGCTGTATATAGCCTCCACATTGACTCTGTACCATAATACCCTGTATATAGCCTCCACATTGACTCTGTACTGGTACCCCCTGTATATAGCCTCCACATTGACTCTGTACCGGTACCCCCTGTATATAGTCTCCACATTGACACTGTACTGGTACCCCCTGTATATAGTCTCCACATTGACTCTGTACCGTAATACCCTGTATGTAGCCTCCACATTGACTCTGTACCGTAATACCCTGTAAGTACCCTCCACATTGACTCTGTACCATAATACCCTGTATGTAGCCTCCACATTGACTCTGTACCGGTACCCCCTGTATATAGTCTCCACATTGACTCTGTACCGGTACCCCCTGTATATAGTCTCCACATTGACTCTGTACTGGTACCCCCTGTATATAGTCTCCACATTGACTCTGTACCATAATACCCTGTATATAGCCTCCACATTGACTCTGTACCGTAATACCCTGTATATAGCCTCCACATTGACTCTGTACCGGTAATACCCTGTATATAGCCTCCACATTGACTCTGTACCATAATACCCTGTATATAGCCTCCACATTGACTCTGTACCGGTAATACCCTGTATATAGCCTCCACATTGACTCTGTACCAGTAATACCCTGTATATAGCCTCCACATTGACTCTGTACCAGTAACACCCTGTATATAGCCTCCACATTGACTCTGTACTGGTACCCCCTGTATATAGCCTCCACATTGACTCTGTACCATAATACCCTGTATATAGCCTCCACATTGACTCTGTACCATAATACCCTGTATATAGCTCTCCACATTGACTCTGTACCGGTACCCCCTGTATATAGTCTCCACATTGACTCTGTACCGGTAATACCCTGTATATAGCCTCCACATTGACTCTGTACCGTAATACCCTGTATATAGCCTCCACATTGACTCTGTACCATAATACCCTGTATGTAGCCTCCACATTGACTCTGTACCGGTACCCCCTGTATATAGTCTCCACATTGACTCTGTACTGGTACCCCCTGTATATAGCCTCCACATTGACTCTGTACCATGGTACCCCTGTATATAGCCTCCACATTGACTCTGTACCATAATACCCTGTATATAGCCTCCACATTGACTCTGTACCGTAATACCCTGTATATAGCCTCCACATTGACTCTGTACCATGATACCCCTGTATATAGCCTCCACATTGACTCTGTACCATAATACGCTGTATATAGCCTCCACATTGACTCTGTACCGTAATACCCTGTATATAGCCTCCACATTGACTCTGTACTGGTACCCCCTGTATATAGCCTCCACATTGACTCTGTACCGGTACCCCTGTATATAGTCTCCACATTGACACTGTACCGGTACCCCCTGTATATAGTCTCCACATTGACTCTGTACCGTAATACCCTGTATGTAGCCTCCACATTGACTCTGTACCGTAATACCCTGTATAGTACCCTCCACATTGACTCTGTACCATAATACCCTGTATGTAGCCTCCACATTGACTCTGTACCGGTACCCCCTGTATATAGTCTCCACATTGACTCTGTACCGGTACCCCCTGTATATAGTCTCCACATTGACTCTGTACCGGTACCCCCTGTATATAGTCTCCACATTGACACTGTACTGGTACCCCCTGTATATAGTCTCCACATTGACTCTGTACCGTAATACCCTGTATGTAGCCTCCACATTGACTCTGTACCGTAATACCCTGTATATAGCCTCCACATTGACTCTGTACCTTAATACCCTGTATATAGCCTCCACATTGACTCTGTACCATAATACCCTGTATATAGCCTCCACATTGACTCTGTACCATAATACCCTGTATATAGCCTCCACATTGACTCTGTACCATAATACCCTGTATATAGCCTCCACATTGACTCTGTACCAGTAATACCCTGTATGTAGCCTCCACATTGACTCTGTACCATAATACCCTGTATATAGCCTCCACATTGACTCTGTACCATAATACCCTGTATATAGCCTCCACATTGACTCTGTACCATAATACCCTGTATATAGCCTCCACATTGACTCTGTACCGGTATCCCCTGTATATAGCCTCCACATTGACTCTGTACCGGTACCCCCTGTATATAGTCTCCACATTGACACTGTACTGGTACCCTCTGTATATAGTCTCCACATTGACTCTGTACCGTAATACCCTGTATGTAGCCTCCACATTGACTCTGTACCGTAATACCCTGTATGTAGCCTCCACATTGACTCTGTACCATAATACCCTGTATATAGCCTCCACATTGACTCTGTACCATAATACCCTGTATATAGCCTCCACATTGACTCTGTACCATAATACCCTGACTCTGTCTGCCATAATACCCTGTATATAGCCTCCACATTGACTCTGTACCATAATACCCTGTATATAGCCTCCCCATGACTCTGTACCATAATACCCTGTATATAGCCTCCACATTGACTCTGTACCATAATACCCTGTATATGGCCTCCACATTGACTCTGTACCATAATACCCACTGTATATAGCCTCCACATTGACTCTGTACCGGTACCCCCTGTATACTAGTCTCCACATTGACACTGTACTGGTACCCCCTGTATATAGTCTCCACATTGACTCTGTACCGTAATACCCTGTATGTAGCCTCCACATTGACTCTGTACCATAATACCCTGTATATAGCCTCCACATTGACTCTGTACCATAATACCCTGTATATAGCCTCCACATTGACTCTGTACCGTAATACCATGTATATAGCCTCCCACATTGACTCTGTACCATAATACCCTGTATATAGCCTCCACATTGACTCTATTACCACTAATACCCTGTATATAGCCTCACATTGACTCTGTACCATAATACCCTGTATATAGCCTCCACATTGACTCTGTACCATAATACCCTGTATATAGCTTTCATTGACTCTGTACCATAATACCCTGTATATAGCCTCATTGACTCTGTACCGTAATACCCTGTATGTAGCCTCCACATTGACTCTGTGCCGTAATACCCTGTAAGTACCCTCCACATTGACTCTGTACCGGCAGCCTCCCTGGGTATATAGTCTCCAGACACTCTGTACCGGTACCCCCTGGCATATAGTCTCCACATTGACTTGCACCGTACCCCTGTATATAGTCTCCACATTGACACTGTACTGGTACCCCTGTATATAGTCTCCACATTGACTCTGTACCATAATACCCTGTATGTAGCCTCCACATTGACTCTGTACCGTAATACCCTGTATATAGCCTCCACATTGACTCTGTACCATAATACCCTGTATGTAGCCTCCACATTGACTCTGTACCGGTACCCCCTGTATATAGTCTCCACATTGACACTGTACTGGTACCCCCTGTATATAGTCTCCACATTGACTCTGCACCATAATACCCTGTATATAGCCTCCACATTGACTCTGTACCATTATACCCTGTATATAGCCTCCACATTGACTCTGTACCGTAATACCCTGTATATAGCCTCCACATTGACTCTGTACCATAATACCCTGTATATAGCCTCCACATTGACTCTGTACCATAATACCCTGTATATAGCCTCCACATTGACTCTGTACCATAATACCCTGTATATAGCCTCCACATTGACTCTGTACCATAATACCCTGTATATAGCCTCCACATTGACTCTGTACCATAATACCCTGTATATAGCCTCCACATTGACTCTGTACCATAATACCCTGTATATAGCCTCCACATTGACTCTGTACCATAATACCCTGTATATAGCCTCCACATTGACTCTGTACCATAATACCCTGTATATAGCCTCCACATTGACTCTGTACTGGTATCCCCTGTATATAGCCTCCACATTGACTCTGTACCGGTACCCCCTGTATATAGTCTCCACATTGACACTGTACTGGTACCCTCTGTATATAGTCTCCACATTGACTCTGTACCGTAATACCCTGTATGTAGCCTCCACATTGACTCTGTACCGTAATACCCTGTATGTAGCCTCCACATTGACTCTGTACCATAATACCCTGTATATAGCCTCCACATTGACTCTGTACCATAATACACTGTATATAGCCTCCACATTGACTCTGTACCATAATACCCTGTATATAGCCTCCACATTGACTCTGTACCATAATACCCCTGTATATAGCCTCCACATTGACTCTGTACCATAATACCCTGTATATAGCCTCCACATTGACTCTGTACCATAATACCCTGTATATAGCCTCCACATTGACTCTGTACCATAATACCCTGTATATAGCCTCCACATTGACTCTGTACCGTAATACCCTGTATATAGCCTCCACATTGACTCTGTACCGGAATCCCCTGTATATAGCCTCCACATTGACTCTGTACCGGTACCCCCTGTATATAGCCTCCACATTGACTCTGTACCGGTACCCCCTGTATATAGTCTCCACATTGACACTGTACTGGTACCCCCTGTATATAGTCTCCACATTGACTCTGTACCGTAATACCCTGTATATAGCCTCCACATTGACTCTGTACCATAATACCCTGTATATAGCCTCCACATTGACTCTGTACCATAATACCCTGTATATAGCCTCCACATTGACTCTGTACCATAATACCCTGTATATAGCCTCCACATTGACTCTGTACCATAATACCCTGTATATAGCCTCCACATTGACTCTGTACCATAATACCCTGTATATAGCCTCCACATTGACTCTGTACCATAATACCCTGTATATAGCCTCCACATTGACTCTGTACCATAATACCCTGTATATAGCCTCCACATTGACTCTGTACCATAATACCCTGTATATAGCCTCCACATTGACTCTGTACCATAATACCCTGTATATAGCCTCCACATTGACTCTGTACCATAATACCCTGTATATAGCCTCCACATTGACTCTGTACCATAATACCCTGTATATAGCCTCCACATTGACTCTGTACCATAATACCCTGTATATAGCCTCCACATTGACTCTGTACCATAATACCCTGTATATAGCTCCACATTGACTCTGTACCGTAATACCCTGTATATAGCCTCCACATTGACTCTGTACCATATACCCTGTATATAGCCTCCACATTGACTCTGTACCATAATACCCTGTATATAGCCTCCACATTGACTCTGTACCGTAATACCCTGTATATAGCCTCCACATTGACTCTGTACCGTAATACCCTGTATAAACCCCCACTATTGTTATTCATTGCTGCTCTTTAATTATTTGTTATTCTCATCTCTTTTCTTAAAACTGCATTGTTCTTTTAAGGGCTTGTAAATAAGCATTTCACTGTTAGGTACCTGTTGTATTCGGCGCATATGACAAATAACATTTGATTTGATAGACACACTTAAATAGTGCAATTTTTAAATTGTGATTTATCAGGGGGTGCTGCAGCACCCATACATCCCGCAGCTATGTTAGCAGTAACCTATAAATCATGGCATTAGCATAAAGTAGCTAGCTTTCTAGCTTCCTTGCTCAAAGCACAAAAAAAGCCAATTAAATGAATTTTGGGCCTAGAGCAGATCTGCCCTGGGACTCTTGAAGAAATAAAACTGCAGTGTGCTCAAGGCTCATGCGATGTCACTGCAGTGAGTCATAGGAAACATTATGTCACTGAAAATAACAACTTCTTCAATTCTGTGTGACCTTGTGGCGGTTTTGACAGGAAAGTCCCACCATACACTCTTAGAAAAAAAGGTGCTATCTAACGCCTGTGGTAGGGTTATTCGGCTGGCCCCATGGGATAATTCCTTTGAAGAACCCTTTTCGGTTCCAGTTACATCCTTTTCCTCAGAAGTTACTACATGGAACCAAAAAGGGTTCTCCTATGGGGACAGCCGAAGACCCCTTTTAAAAAAAAAATTTTTCTAAGAGTGTAGGCTGCTTTACAGTTTCCATGGTGATGTGTGTCTAACCAGGTGCTATATTAGGCAGATACTGTACAAGGCTGAACCGATTATTCAACTTCCTAGTAGTTATACATGTGTAACTATTTCCATCAAATGTATATACAAGCCGACCTTTGACACATTTATGAAATATGACATATGACACAGTTGGTGCTCAGTAACTTAAGCTGGTGGGAAACCTGATGAGGGCACCTTAGATTCATCTTTATATAAGCTCACACATATTGTTATTTGAGGTGAATATATTTGCATGATTACCTGGTAATAAAGTAGATATGTTTTTGTTGATACAAGCTAAACTGAGATGTTTTCTATTATGGTTTGGTATACACATCAATCAATAGAGCTAAACATAGTGTATAGGTTAAATACTTTCCACGAGTGTGTCAGAATCATTGGTACACCAGCTTGTTATGGTATCTACTCAGGTTAATAAACAAACAATAACGGGTTTCTATTTGTTTTCACAGAGAGTTGAGTCACCAGTCCTATCAATAGCATTTGTAAGATGATCAGTGACCTTGCAGAGGTCAGAACATCTCTGTCACCTCCAGCTGTAACAGCAGCACCTGCTCTCAGGTGGGAGGAGAGAGGAGAGGCGCTGTCCCCCTGCTCTCTGTCTATGTGGCAGGGGGTTCCATTATCTGTGACAACAGCGAACAAGTCAGATGGGCCTACAGATGTCAGATCTTAACTTGCAGCTTAACTTGCAGCTCTGCCT
>NW_027016606.1:0-9505 GCF_036934945.1 Oncorhynchus masou masou | reverse complement strand
GGTGGCAGGGTAGCCTAGTGGTTAGAGTGTAGGGGTGGCAGGGTAGCCTAGTGGTTAGAGTGTAGGGGCGGCAGGGTAGCCTAGTGGTTAGAGTGTAGGGGCGTCAGGGTAGCCTAGTGGTTAGAGTGTAGGGGCGGCAGGGTAGCCTAGTGGTTAGAGTGTAGGGGCGGCAGGGTAGCCTAGTGGTTAGAGTGTAGGGGTGGCAGGGTAGCCTAGTGGTTAGAGTGTAGGGGCGGCAGGGTAGCCTAGTGGTTAGAGTGTAGGGGCGGCAGGGTAGCCTAGTGGTTAGAGTGTAGGGGCGGCAGGGTAGCCTAGTGGTTAGAGTGTAGGGGCGGCAGGGTAGCCTAGTGGTTAGAGTGTAGGGGCGGCAGGGTAGCCTAGTGGTTAGAGTGTAGGGGTGGCAGGGTAGCCTAGTGGTTAGAGTGTAGGGGCGGCAGGGTAGCCTAGTGGTGAGAGTGTAGGGGCGGCAGGGTAGCCTAGTGGTTAGAGTGTAGGGGTGGCAGGGTAGCCTAGTGGTTAGAGTGTAGGGGCGGCAGGGTAGCCTAGTGGTTAGATTGTAGGGGCGGCAGGGTAGCCTAGTGGTTAGAGTGTAGGGGCGGCAGGGTAGCCTAGTGGTTAGAGTGTAGGGGCGTCAGGGTAGCCTAGTGGTTAGAGTGTAGAGGCGGCAGGGTAGCCTAGTGGTTAGAGTGGAGGGGCGGCAGGGTAGCCTAGTGGTTAGAGTGTAGGGGTGGCAGGGTAGCCTAGTGGTTAGAGTGTAGGGGCGGCAGGGTAGCCTAGTGGTGAGAGTGTAGGGGCGGCAGGGTAGCCTAGTGGTGAGAGTGTAGAGGTGGCAGGGTAGCCTAGTGGTG
This sequence comes from Oncorhynchus masou masou, assembly GCF_036934945.1. Lineage (NCBI taxonomy): Eukaryota > Metazoa > Chordata > Actinopteri > Salmoniformes > Salmonidae > Oncorhynchus > Oncorhynchus masou. Next base: position 8,657 of record NW_027016606.1, on the reverse strand, counting down.
AGAGTGTAGAGGCGGCAGGGTAGCCTAGTGGTTAGAGTGTAGAGGTGGCAGGGTAGCCTAGTGGTTAGAGTGTAGAGGTGGCAGGGTAGCCTAGTGGTTAGAGTGTAGAGGCGGCAAGGTAGCCTAGTGGTTAGAGTGGAGGGGCGGCAGGGTAACCTAGTGGTGAGAGTGTAGAGGCGGCAGGGTAGCCTAGTGGTTAGAATGTAGAGGTGGCAGGTAGCCTAGTGGTTGGAGCGTTGGACTAGTAACCGAAAGGTTGCGAGTTCAAATCCCCAAGCTGACAAGGTACAAAATCTGTCGTTCTGCCCCCGAACAGGCAGGTTGTCATTGAAAATAAGAATTTGTTCTTAACTGACTTGCCTGGTTAAAAAATAAATAATGTGGCTATGAAAGTCAGCTGTTTGCGTATTAACTCCGACCGATTTTGTTGAAAAACATTTCCTAAATGGAAGCAAACGGAACGAAATGTGAGATAAACATACCTTTATGTGTCCAATAGAAACTTTAGGTCAGCTAGATGCAGGCAAGAGTGTGCAAAGCAGTATTGAATGTGTCAATGTCTATCCATGTTGTCACTGTCTGTCCCCTCAAATCTTTCTCTCAACCTGTGTGCACCTACGTTGAATTAGTCTGAGTTGTAGCAACATCATGATGGGTATAGGGGAAATTAGAGTATCATGTAGTAGCTTAAACCAATCGATGTTACATTGAACTGGGTGAATGGAATATGAATGACAGTCATCCAATATGCTTGTAATACAAATAAGGCCGTGCTCATTAAAGAAAGTATTGTCCTCACCTCATCTTAAAATAGCACCGACAGCCACTGGTCGTGCTGGTAAGCTATTTAGCAAGCTAGCTAACTCTGTTGCGTAACATATCGAGATAAGTAGACGTGTGTGTGTTATTAATCGATTTTAGATTATCCATCAACCTGTAGAGATAAACTGCTATTCTAACTTGTGTACTTCTTAAACTTCTCAGATCTCGCATCGCGTGAAACAACTTGCATTGGGAACTCAAATATGTTCCTTATGATGGAAATCCCCGGTCCCGGGGGTCGGTAGGAGAACCAAGATAAACATGCGAGGATGAGAAGAGGGAAACACAACGGGTAAGTTAGTTAATGTTTACAACGATGCACAGTAAAGGTGTTTGTATTTATTATGGATCCCCATTAGTTCCTGCCAAGGCAGCAGCTACTCTTCCTGGGGTTTATTATGGATCCCCATTAGTTTCTGTCAAGGCAGCAGCTACTCTTCCTGGGGTTTATTATGGATCCCCATTATGTTCCTGCCAAGGCAGCAGCTACTCTTGCTGGGGTTTATTATGGATCCCCATTTAGTTCCTGCCAAGGCAGCAGCTACTCTTCCTGGGGTTTATTATGGATCCCCATTAGTTCCTGCCAAGGCAGCAGCTACTCTTCCTGGGGTTTATTATGGATCCCCATTAGTTCCTGCCAAGGCAGCAGCTACTCTTGTTGGGGTTTATTATGGATCCCCATTAGTTCCTGCCAAGGCAGCAGCTACTCTTCCTGGGGTCCAGCAACATTAATAGGGAAGTTATATACAATTTAAATATTACAAGACATTACATTTCATCTCACTCTACCCAACACATTTAGTGTGTTCCTCAGGCCACTAATCCACTATCACATATTTAAAGATCCAGGTGTGTGTGTGTGTGTGTGTGTGTGTGTGTGTGTGTGTGTGTGTGTGTGTGTGTGTGTGTGTGTGTGTGTGTGTGTGTGTGTGTGTGTGTGTGTGTGTGTGTGTGTCTTCACAGTCCTCGCTGTTCCATACGGTGTATTTTCATCTGTTTTTTAAAATCTGATTCTACTGTTTGAATCAATGACCTGATGTTAAGAAGGCAGAGCAGCCTAAACCCCTGGATTAGCCTATACCCCCTGGACTAGTAGCCTATACCCCTGGACGCTAGTAGCCTATACCCCTGTAGCCTATACCCCCTGGATTAGTAGCCTTATACCCCTGGACTAGTAGCCTATACCCTGGACTAGTAGCCTATACCCCTGTACTAGTAGCCTATACCCCCTGGACTAGTAGCCTATACCCTGGACTAGTAGCCTATACCCCTAGACTAGTAGCCTATACCCCTGGACTAGTAGCCTATACCCCCTGGACTAGTAGCTGGACTAGTAGCCTACACCCTGGACTAGTAGCCTATACCCCCTGGACTAGTAGCCTATACCCCCTGGACTAGTAGCCTATACCCCTGGACTAGTAGCAACCCCTGGACTAGTAGCCTATACCCCCTGGACTAGTAGCCTATACCCCCTAGACTAGTAACCTATACCCCCTAGACTAGTAATCTATAACCTACCCTGGACTAGTAACCTATACCCCCTGTACCTAGACAGTAGCTTATACCCCTGGATTAGTAGCTTATACCCCCTGGACTAGTAGCCTATACCTAGTTGGTAGCCTATAGCCCCTTGGCTGGTAACCTATACCCCTGGACTAGTAGCCTATACCCCCTGGATTAGTAGCCTATAGCCCTTGGCTAGTAGCCTATACCCCCTGGATTAGTAGCCTATAGCCCCTGGATTAGTATGCCTATACCCCCTGACAAGTGCTAGCCTATAGCCCCTGGCTAGTAACCTATACCCTGGACTAGTAGCCTATACCCCCTGGACTAGTAGCCTATACCCCCTGGACAAGTAGCCTATACCCCTGGACTAGTGCAAAACCTATACCCCCTAGACTAGTAACCTAGTACCCCTGGACTAGTAGCCTATAACCCCCTGGATTAGTAGCTTATACCCCCTGGACTAGTAGCCTATACCCCCTGGATTAGTAGCCTATAGCCCCTTGGCTAGTAACCTATAGCCCCTGGACTAGTAGCCTATTCCCCCTGGACTAGTATCCAAAACAAGGTGAGGTAGAACAAGGTGAGCTAAAACAAGGTAAGATAAAACAAGGAACATCTGTGGGCGTTAACACGCTGTTAAGTTCTACTTTTCAGAGTAAATAACTCACGGACATGAGAGAAGCTTAAACCAAGTTTATTCGTCCCAAAGTGTCGACACAGCTGTAATTCAGAGTCAGACATGGCTTCCCCTGTAATGGTATTCATACCCCACTTTGGGTGGAGTCTCCTCCTTACCTCTAAACATTGCATCTTTCTTGCTATACAGGGAACTAAGTGATATGATCTTTCAACGGTTTCTCCTCTTATCAGTACTGTCATGACGTTGGCCTGTTGGGGAGGTTTATGACCACCATAAATACCTTTCCCTTTTCTCTCTCTCTACTCTATAGAGTTGACTCTTGTAAAGACTTTATAACATAGAGTCTGGTAACATCGAAAGGTGGGAAACGGAACCATATTTCGGTAATCCAACCAGTTGAAAATATGCGTTGGTACTCAATGAATATGATCTCAGATCAGTTGTTGTCTGAGACATTACTACGAATGACAGGACGACACAAACTCTATCTTGGAAAGTCGACACATTCCAGTTATCAGATTCACGTGGAATTGTTGAGCAATTTAAATGTTTAAATATGAAATTATGAAATGTAATTTTTTGCTTCTTGTCATAGAGAAACTGCTCACTCAGAGGCCCCGCCCAAGTGAACAGACATTGGTTGTAAACTCTGCTCACTCAGAGGCCCCGCCCAAGTGAACAGACATTGGTTGTAAACTCTGCTCACTCAGAGGCCCCGCCCAAGTGAACAGACATTGGTTGTAAACTCTGCTCACTCAGAGGCCCCGTCCAAGTGAACAGACATTGGTTGTAAACTCTGCTCACTCAGAGGCCCCGCCCAAGTGAACAGACATTGGTTGTAAACTCTGCTCACTCAGAGGCCCCGCCCAAGTGAACAGACATTGGTTGTAAACTCTGCTCACTCAGAGGCCCCGCCCAAGTGAACAGACATTGGTTGTAAACTCTGCTCACTCAGAGGCCCCGCCCAAGTGAACAGACATTGGTTGTAAACTCTGCTCACTCAGAGGCCCCGCCCAAGTGAACAGACATTGGTTGTAAACTCTGCTCACTCAGAGGCCCCGTCCAAGTGAACAGACATTGGTTGTAAACTCTGCTCACTCAGAGGCCCCGCCCAAGTGAACAGACATTGGTTGTAAACTCTGCTCACTCAGAGGCCCCGCCCAAGTGAACAGACATTGGTTGTAAACTCTGCTCACTCAGAGGCCCCGCCCAAGTGAACAGACATTGGTTGTAAACTCTGCTCACTCAGAGGCCCCGCCCAAGTGAACAGACATTGGTTGTAAACTCTGCTCACTCAGAGGCCCCGCCCAAGTGAACAGACATTGGTTGTAAACTCTGCTCACTCAGAGGCCCCGCCCAAGTGAACAGACATTGGTTGTAAACTCTGCTCACCCAGAGGCCCCGCCCAAGTGAACAGACGTTGGTTGTAAACTCTGCTCACTCAGAGGCCCCGCCCAAGTGAACAGACATTGGTTGTAAACTCTGCTCACTCAGAGGCCCCGCCCAAATTAACAGACATTGGTTGTAAACTCTGCTCACTCAGAGGCCCCGCCCAAGTGAACAGACATTGGTTGTAAACTCTGCTCACTCAGAGGCCCCACCCAAGTGAACAGACATTGGTTGTAAACTCTGAAACACGGCCTTCTTTCACCACTATACAAACCCGTTGACAAAAATTCAACTTCCTGTTCCAAGGACGTGAGGACTTGCGGTCCCCGTGTTAAAAGGACAAGATCACCTCCAGAACTATGCCAACCTCAGCGTGAGCTCTGGGTGAATGACAGGAACCCAACGAAATTAGTATCGAATCTCAACGTGAAGTTGACGGTCAACACACCGAAAGGATGAATTTCGACTATTCCAGCCAGAATATAGCATGAGCTTAAAGTATGGCATCTTGTTATGAACTTTGAACTCTTATTCACTAAAGAAGTGATACCTTCTAGCCGGGCAGCCTGAGCGGAAATGGAGGAAAACTCGCCTCCCTGCGGACCTGGCATCCTTTCACTCCCTTCTCTCTACATTTTCCTCCTCTGTCTCTGCTGCTAAAGCCACTTTCTTCCACTTCTAAATTCCAAGCATCTGCCTCTAACCCTAGGAAGCTCTTTGCCACCTTCTCCTCCCTCCTGAATCCTCCTCCCCCTCCCCCTCCTCCCTCTCTGCAGATGACTTCGTCAACCATTTTGAAAGAAGGTCTGACGACATCCGATCCTCGCTTGCTAAGTCAAACGACACCGCTGGTTCTGATCACACTGCCCTACCCTGTGCTCTGACCTCTTTCTCCCCTCTTTCTCCAGATGAAATCTCGCTTCTTGTGACGGCCGGCCGCCCAACAACCTGCCCGCTTGACCCTATCCCCTCCTCTCTTCTCCAGACCATTTCCGGAGACCTTCTCCCCTACCTCACCCTCGCTCATCAACTCATCCCTGACCGCTGGCTACGTCCCTTCCGTCTTCAAGAGAGCGAGAGTTGCACCCCTTCTGAAAAAACCTACACTCGATCCCTCCGATGTCAACAACTACAGACCAGTATCCCTTCTTTCTTTTCTCTCCAAAACTCTTGAACGTGCCGTCCTTGGCCAGCTCTCCCGCTATCTCTCTCAGAATGACCTTCTTTGATCCAAATCAGTCAGGTTTCAAGACTAGTCATTCAACTGAGACTGCTCTTCTCTGTATCACGAAGGCGCTCCGCACTGCTAAAGCTAACTCTCTCTCCTCTGCTCTCATCCTTCTAGACCTATCGGCCGCCTTCGACACTGTGAACCATCAGATCCTCCTCTCCACCCTCTCCGAGTTGGGCATCTCCGGTGCGGCCCACGCTTGGATTGCGTCCTACCTGACAGGTCGCTCCTACCAGGTGGCGTGGCGAGAATCTGTCTCCTCGCCACGCGCTCTCACCACTGGTGTCCCCCAGGGCTCTGTTCTAGGCCCTCTCCTATTCTCGCTATACACCAAGTCACTTGGCTCTGTCATAACCTCACATGGTCTCTCCTATCATTGCTATGCAGACGACACACAATTAATCTTCTCCTTTCCCTTGATGACCAGGTGGCGAATCACATCTCTGCATGTGGCAGACATATCAGTGTGGATGACAGGATGCCACCTCAAGCTGAACCTCGGCAAGACGGAGCTGCTCTTCCTCCCGGGAAGGACCGTCCGTCCATGATCCTCGCCCATCACGGTTGACAACTCCATTGTGTCCTCCTCCCAGAGCGCTAAGAACCTTGGCGTGATCCTGGACAACACCCTGTCGTTCTCAACTAACATCAAGGCGGTGGCCCGTTCCTGTAGGTTCATGCTCTACAACATCCGCAGAGTACGACCCTGCCTCACACAGGAAGCGGCGCAGGTCCTAATCCAGGCACTTGTCATCTCCCGTCTGGATTACTGCAACTCGCTGTTGGCTGGGCTCCCTGCCTGTGCCATTAAACCCCTACAACTCATCCAGAACGCCGCAGCCCGTCTGGTGTTCAACCTTCCCAAGTTCTCTCACGTCACCTCGCTCCTCCGCTCTCTCCACTGGCTTCCAGTTGAAGCTCGCATCCGCTACAAGACCATGGTGCTTGCCTACGGAGCTGTGAGGGGAACGGCACCGCAGTACCTCCAGGCTCTGATCAGGCCCTACACCCAAACAAGGGCACTGCGTTCATCCACCTCTGGCCTGCTCGCCTCCCTACCACTGAGGAAGTACAGTTCCCGCTCAGCCCAGTCAAAACTGTTCGCTGCTCTGGCCCCCCAATGGTGGAACAAACTCCCCTCACGACGCCAGGACAGCGGAGTCAATCACCACCTTCCGGAGACACCTGAAACCCCACCTCTTCAAGGAATACCTAGGATAGGATAAAGTAATCCTTCTCACCCCCCCCTTAAATGATTTAGATGCACTATTGTAAAGTGGCTGTTCCACTGGATGTCAGAAGGTGAATTCACCAATTTGTAAGTCGCTCTGGATAAGAGCGTCTGCTAAATGACTTAAATGTAAATGTGAAATGATAAGCGCAGCAACTGTTGACGTGGGCTAGGAGAGGACGGACAGAGTACCCATTCTACCACGTTCCAGTTCACCACTAGACATTCTTCAGAGGACCGGAGATACATGCTGGACCACCCAGCCTTCTATCTATGACCAATCTACCGAAGATCAGATTAAATATATATTGTATTTTCCTTTTCAAATTATTTATTTTAAATGGTATCAAGAATATGCATATTCTTGTTTCAGGTCCTGACCTACAGGCAGCTAGATTTGGGTTTGTCATTTGAGGTGAAAATTGGGGAAAAATGGGCAGATCCTTAAGAGGTTTTATATTTATATATTATATTTATATTAGGAGAGCAAAGGCTCCACTTTATATTAGGAGAGCGAAGGCTCCACTCTCATATTAGGGCGAAGGCTCCACTCCCTATATTAGGAGAGAGAAGGCTCCACTTTATATTAGGAGAGAAGGCTCCTCTTTATATTAGGAGAGAGAAGGCTCCACTCTTTATATTAGGAGAGAATGTTACACTTATATTAGGAGAGAAGGCTCCACTCTTTGTATTAGGAGAGCAAAGGCTCCACTCTTTATATTAGGAGAGAGAAGGCTCCACTCTTTATATTAGGAGAGAGAAGGCTCCACTCTCTATATTAGGAGAGAGAAGGCTCCACTCTCTATATTAGAGAGAGAAGGCTCCACTCTCTCTATTAGGAGAGAGAAGGCTCCACTCTCTCCATTAGGAGAGAGAAGGCTCCACTCTATATTGGGAGAGGAAGGTTCCACTCTCTATATTAGAGAGCGAAGCTCCACTCTCTATATTAGGAGAGAAGGTTCCACTCTCTATATTAGGAGAGAGAAGGTTCCACTCTCTATATTAGGAGAGCGAAGGCTCCACTCTCTATATTAGGAGAGAGAAGGCTCCACTCTCATATTAGGAGAGAGAAGGCTCCACTCTCATATTAGGAGAGCAAAGGCTCCACTCTCTATATTAGGAGAGAGAAGGCTCCACTCTCTATATTAGAGAGAAGGCTCCACTCTCTATATTAGGAGAGAGAGACCCACTCTATATTAGGAGAGAGAAGGCTCCACTCCTCTATCTATTAGGAGAGAGAAGGCTCCACTCTCTATATTAGGAGAGAGAAGGCTCCTCATATTAGGAGAGCGAAGGCTCCACTCTATATTAGGAGACGAAGGCTCCACTCTCTATATTAGGAGAGAGAAGGTTCCACTCTCTATATTAGGAGAGCGAAGGCTCCACTCTCTATATTAGGAGAGCGAAGGCTCCACTCCCTCATATTAGAGAGAGAAGGTTCCACTCTCTATATTAGGAGAGACGAAGGCTCCACTCTCTATATTAGGAGAGAGAAGGTTCCACTCTCTTATATTAGGAGAGAGAAGGCTCCACTCTCTATATTAGGAGAGAGAAGGTTCCACTCTCTATATTAGGAGAGAGAAGGTTCCACTCTCTATATTAGGAGAGAGAAGGCTCCACTCTTTATATTAGGAGAGAGAAGGCTCCACTCTCTATATTAGGAGAGAGAAGGATCCACTCTCTATATTAGGAGAGAGAAGGCTCCACTCTATATTAGGAGAGCGAAGGCTCCACTCTCTATATTAGGAGAGAGAAGGTTCCACTCTCTATATTAGGAGAGAGAAGGTTCCACTCTCTATATTAGGAGAGCGAAGGCTCCACTCTCTATATTAGGAGAG
>NW_027016605.1:0-9508 GCF_036934945.1 Oncorhynchus masou masou | reverse complement strand
AGCTCCTGGCTGGCTGACGGCTCTGGCAGCTCCTGGCTGGCGGCTCTGGCTGCTCCTGGCTGACTGGCGGCTCTGGCGGGTCCTGGCTGGCTGGCGGCTCTGGCAGCTCCTGGCTTACTGGCGGCTCTGGCGGCTCCTGGCGGCCCCTGACAGACTGGCGGCTCTGGCGGCTCAGGACAGACGGGAGTCTGGCAGCTCCTGGCTGGCTGGCGGCTCTGGCAGCTCCTGGCTGGCTGGAGGAGCTGGCAGCTCCTGGCTGGCGGCTCTGGAAGCTCCTGGCTGGCTGACGGCTCTGGCAGCTCCTGGCTGGCTGACGGCTCTGGCAGCTCCTGGTTGACTGGCAGCTCTGGCAGCTCCTGGCTGGCTGGCGGCTCTGGCAGCTCCTGGCTGGCGGCTCTGGCTGCTCCTGGCTAACTGGCGGCTCTGGCGGGTCCTGGCTGGCTGGCGGCTCTGGCAGCTCATGGCTTACTGGCGGCTCAGGCGGCTCCTGGCGGCTCCTGACAGACTGGCGGCTCTGGCAGCTCAGGACAGACCCGGAGTCTCTGGCGGCTCAGGACAGACGGGACACTCTGAGCGGCTCAGGACAGACGGGACACTCGTGACTCAGGACATCGGAGGCGTGCTCAGGACAGACGGGGAGACTCTGGTGTTGGCTCAGGACAGGCGGGGGAGACTCTGGCCGGCTCAGGACAGGCAGGACACACTTTGGCGGCTCAGGACAGGCGGGACACTCTGGCGGCTCAGGACATACGGGAGACCCCAGGCTGCTCAGGACAGACAGGAGACTCTGGCGGCTCAGGACAGGCGGGAGACTCTGGCGGCTCAGGACAGATGGGAGACTCTGGCGGCTCAGGACAGAGGGAGACTCTAGCAGCTCTGGACAGACGGGAGATTCTAGCAGCTCTGGACGGGCGGGAGACTCTAGCAGCTCAGGACAGGAGGAAGGCTCTGGCAGTGCTGGACAGGCAGGAGACTCTGGCAGCTCTGGACAGACAGGGGCACCTGTAGGCAAAAGACAGAGAGACAGCCTGGTGCGGGGGCTGCCACCGGAGGGCTGGTGCCTGGATAGACCGGACCGTGAAGCACACTGGAGATCTTAAGAGCAGGGCTGGCACCACATCCGCCCTGGCTGGATCTTCACCATTGCCCGGCTTGGATGTGGGGAGCTGGGATGTAGCGCACCGGGCTAATCCACCAGCGTACTGGGGACACCATCGTTCCACGCATAACACGGTGCCTGACCAGTACTACGCCCCACGCCCCACGTTGCTTACGGCTAGGAGCGCTGTGCACTGAGCTGGCACAGGACGTCTGAGGCTGAGGGAGGTACAGAGAGCCTGGTGTGTGGGGCTGGCACAGTCTTCACCAGATGACTGGTACGCACCTCAGGACGAGTATGGAGCTGACCCAGATGACATCAACCTCCGACCACGCTCCATCGGGTGGATGCCGTGCCCTCATGCACCAGCACATCAACTCCCTCATAACTCTCTCCTCCAATTTCCCCATTAACTCCTTCACTGTCTGCTTCGCTCACCTCCAACACCGCCTGACCGGCTCCTGGTTTCCTCCTTGGCTCCTTCGGTGAACAGTATCCTGTGCCCCCCAAAAGACATTTTTGGGGCTGCCTCTCAGGCTTCCATCCGTGCTGCCGTGCTAGCTCCTCATAATACCGCCTCTCTGCTTTAAAACTGCCTCCAGCTCTGCTTTGGGGGCGGCGATATTCCCCTGGCAGCTCCCAGGGTCCTTTGCCGTCAAAATCTCCTCCTATGTCCAGGTCTTGTGATGCTGGCCGCTGCTGCTGCTGCTGCTGCCCGTTACTGCACGCGCTTGGTCCTTGGTTGGTGGGTGGTTCTGTCACGATTGTTGTCCTCCTGGTCTGAGGAGGAGGTAGTTGGAAGGATCGGAGGACCAAAATGCAGCGTTGAATGTGCTCATTGTGAATTTAATGAACAGAGAACACTTGAACAAACTATACAAACAATGCAGTAATAACGACTGTGAAGCTATAATAAGAACTGTGCTGACACAAGCAACTAACATAGACAATCACCCACAACCCACAATGAGAAAACGGGCTACCTAAATATGGTTCCCAATCAGAGACAACCAACTAACACCTGCCTCTGATTGAGAACCATAGCAGGCCAAACACAGAAACAGACAAACTAGACATCCAACATAGAATGCCCACCAGATCACACCTTTGACCAAACAAAACATAGAAACATACAAAGCAAACTATGGTCAGGGCGTGACACAGAGACACACAAACACACAGAAACAGAGGGCCACTCAGTTTAGAGAAGTCATCTCAGACAGAGAAACTCAGAGGCCCAGCTCCTGAGCTCCCATCAGCAGCAGAAATGTTTTTGAAATGGAAAATTAATCTGTTTCATGCGAAAGAGATCGTATCGAACCGGATCGCGTCAATTCGTTCCCTAATCAAATCGAATCCCACATCAAATCGTTTCAAACTAAAACGTATCGTTCCTGAATCGTGTCTGAGACCATGCATCTAGATTCATGTTGAACTTTCATGAAAGGAGAGACGCTAACATCACTATTACCCATTGATTCCTGAAGAATATAACTTATAAATGCCTCATCAACTCAGTTCAACTGTCACTCCGTCAGAAACGAAAACATAAACTTGTTTTACTCCAATATTTGTTAACAAAGTCAATAATAAACAAACACTGTACAGCCTTAAAAATGATTTGAACTAATATGTTTATATCATGGATGGTCAGTCCTTGCATCCATATCTCGGTCTATGAATTTGAGAGTGGTTACATTTCTCCAGTCCTAACCCTCAACTTTTTATCAAAACAGGCGGGGTTCCCCGCTTTGTTATTGCTAACTGCAGATTAGCTGTTTTAAGATAGAATGTGCCCAATTCCTAACTAGATAAAGTAGTGAGTAAATCATGTACTGATGTCAATGGTAGATTTGTTTTAACTTTGAGATGTGTGCTTAAACAGCAGGCTATGTCAGCCGTGTTTTGATTGTCCTGGATTCTGGAAAGACCCTGTCATACCTGTTACACAGGCCCCATCTGTATATCAGCCCTAGCAAAGTCATTGTGATCTGTCATTACACATCTGTGACTGTCATCTTCACACTATTGTTTCTATTAACGTTCAACATGTAAAGAGTAAAGGTTATAATATTATAATATAATGTAAAGGCTTATATCAATGTCTTCAGAAAGATTTAAATGTATCTGTCATTTCAACAGCACATATAACATTGTTTATTGTATACAAAGGTCTTCTCCTGTGGTCTGCAGTGTGCAGCCCTTCCCAGCCTATAGTTAATAAGTGTTTTTTGATCATTGAACAGAGCCACAGTTTTACCCTCTGAGTGCACCTTGCCAGCCTGTTGCATGTCCTAATGCATGTCCTAATCACGTCCCCTTATCCCTCTGTCAGACCTGGAGACTAATTATGTTTCCACGCCACACCTGGTGAACCCTCGCCTCATCGCCCCGGGTCCTGATGTCATCACCTGTGTATGAAACACCTACCTGCCCCCCCTGCCCGCCCGGCCTCTCCATTCCTCCTGCACCCCCAGGGCTTCCCCGTAAATTGGCAGGTCTGGGGCAAGGTCTCCTCACGTGCCCGTCCCTAAGCGCCACGTTAAACCGGTTCAGCGAGTGTTTGTCACGCCCGTTACATCTGGCTGAGATGGCTCGTTAAAACAGAGCTCCAGGCAAGGCTGGGACGTTGCGCAGGTGATTTTCGGTGCTCTAAGTTCACAACAACCCTCCGCCCTCTCTCCGGGGAAGCCTCTGTGTAATTGTTTTTCTTCGCCAGTCTGCTACAGTTAGTGGTGTTTTCCACTTGAGGCACCTCAGGTGAAACTATGGAGCTCAAGGAGGAAAATCGTATGTTTTGTGTCTCCCCCCACATGCTTTTCATTAAACAGTAGGAGGGGGGGGGTTGAACATTAAAATGAATAATAGCTCATCCATAAAATAAGTTGGGGCCTGTTTGGCTACCTGTACTCTAGAGCTAAAGTATTCAGCAGTATATGTACAGTGTAACAGCACAGTCTGAAAAAACTCCATATATACAAAGAACATGACTACCTTCAGAATCTCTCTCTCTCTCTCTACCTCTCTCTCTCTCTGCCATACCATCACCTTTCATACATTAGATTCATATCTCTCAGATCCCCATCTCTGTTACAGGACAAGAAGTGAAGTGCTCTCATGTTATGGGACCTCTACACCAGGCGGTACACTTCAACTATGACAGACAAAAATGAGAAACAAATCCAGAAAATCACATTGTAGGATTTTTAATGAATTTATTTGCAAATTATGGTGGAAAATAAGTATTTCATCAATAACAAAAGTGTCTCAATACTTTGTTATATACCCTTTGTTGGCAATGACAGAGGTCAAACGTTTTCTGTAAGTCTTCACAAGGTTTTCACACACTGTTGCTGGTATTTTGGCCCATTCCTCCATGCAGATCAACTCTCTCCAAAGATTTTCTATGGGGTTGAGATCTGGAGACTGGCTAGGCCACTCCAGGACCTTGAAATGCTTCTTACGAAGCCACACCTTCGTTGCCCGGGCGGTGTGTTTGGGATCATTGTCATGCTGAAAGATCCAGCCACGTTTCATCTTCAATGCCCTTGCTGATGGAAGGAGGTTTTCACTCAAAATCTCATGATACATGGCCCCATTCATTCTTTCCTTTACACAGATCAGTCATCCTGGTCCCTTTGCAGAAAAACACTCCCAAAGCATGATGTTTCCACCCCCATGCTTCACAGTAGGTATGGTGTTCTTTGGATGCAACTCAATCATTCTTTGTCCTCCAAACACGATGAGTTTTTACCAACAAGTTCTATTTTGGCTTCATATGACCATATGACATTCTCCCAATCTTCTTCTGGATCATCCACATGTACTGGCTTAAGCAGGGGGACACGTCTGGCACTGCAGGATTTGAGTCCCTGGCGGCGTAGTGTGTTACTCATGGTAGGCTTTGTTACTTTGGTCCCAGCTCTCTGCAGGTCATTCACTAGGTCCCCCCGTGTGGTTCTGGGATTTTTGTTCACCGTTCTTGTGATCATTTTGACCCCACAGGGTGAGATCTTGCGTGGAGCCCCAGTTCGAGGGAGATTATCAGTGGTCTTGTATGTCTTCCATTTCCTAATAATTGCTCCCACATTAGATTTCTTCAAACCAAGCTGCTTACCTATTGCAGATTCAGTCTTCCCAGCCTGGTGCAGGTCTACAATTTTGTTTCTGGTGTCCTTTGACAGCTCTTTGGTCTTGGCCATAGTGGAGTTTGGAGTGTGACTGTTTGAGGTTGTGAACAGGTGTCTTTTATACTGATAACAAGTTCAAACAGGTGCCATTAATACAGGTAACGAGTGGAGGACAGATGAGCCTCTTAAAGAACAAGTTACAGGTCTGTGAGAGCCAGAAATCTTGCTTGTTTGTAGGTGACCAAATACTTATTTTCCACTATAACTTGCAAATAAATTCATAAAAATCCTACAATGTGATTTTCTGGATTTTTTTTCTCATTTTATCTGTCATCGTTGAAGTGTACCTATGATGAAAATTACAGGCCTCTCTACTCTTTTTAAGTGGGAGAACTAACACAATTGGTGACTGACTAAATACTTTTTGCCCCACTGTATTTTTAATAGCGCATTAAGGCAGTTTCCACCAACATTGCTCGCTAAGGACCGACGCTGGAGTCGAGTAGCAGGTACCGGGAGTCAAACCTTTAATGATGAACAGACAGGAAACAAGAGAGGAACAGCGTCAGAACACAGGTAACAAAAACAGCATACGACCGTTAACCTCTTACATCTATGGGGGCGCTATTTCAATTTTGGATGAAAAACGTTCCCGTTTTAAACAAGATATTTTGTCACAAAAAGATGCTCGACTATGCATATAATTGATAGCTATCGAAAGAAAACACTCTGACGTGTCCAGAACTACCAAGATATTCTCTGTGCGTGCCCTAGAACGTGAGCTTCAGAGCAAAACCAAGATGAGATGGCATCCAGGAAATGAGCAGGATTTTTGAGGCTCTGTTTTCCATTGTCTCCATATATGGCTGTGAATACGAGAGGAATGAGCCTGCCCTTTCTCTCGTTTTCCCCAAGGTGTCTGCAGCATTGTGACGTATTTGTAGGCAGATCATTGGAAGATTGACCATAAGAGACCACATTTACCAGGTGTCCGCCTGGTGTCCTGCGCCGAAATTGGTGCGCAAAGTCACCTGCCAGTATTTTTCCATGGGATACAGAGAGGAAAGCAAGCTTCCACGAACTGCATATCAATGAAGAGATATGTGAAAAAACACCTTGAGGATTGATTCCAAACAACGTTTGCCATGTTGGTCGATATTATGTAGTTAATCCGGAAAAAGTTTTACGTTGTAGGTGACTGAATTTTCGGTTCGTTTCGGTAGCCAGGCGATAATGTAGAAAACGGAACGATTTCTCCTACACACAGACGCTTTCCGGAAAACTGTGCATTTGGTATGTAACTGAGAGTCTCCTCATTGAAAACATCAGAAGCTCTTCAAAGGTAAATGATGTTATTTATTTGGTTATCTGGTTTTGTAGAAAATGTTATGCGTGCTAAATGCTACTCAAAATGCTAGCTTTGCATACTCTTACACAAAATTAGTCAATTTCTATGGTTCAAGCATATTTTGAAAATCTGAGATGACAGTGTTGTTAAAAAAGGCTAAGCTTGAGAGCAGACGCATTATTTTCATTTTATTTGCGATTTTCAGAAATCGTTAACGTTTGCGTTATGCTAATGAGCCTGAGGCTTTAGTCACAAAACCCGGATCCGGTATGGGGAGTTTCAAGAAGTTAATGTCGACATGGGGAACAGAGCTGGAGCAACAGATAGATATAGTGAAGGAAATAACAAGTGATTGAGCATCCCGTAGGGGAGAACAAGTATTTGATACACTGCCAATTCTGCAGGATTTCCTACTTACAAAGCATGTAGAGGTCTGTCATTTTTATCATAGATACACTTCAACTGTGAGGAGACGGAACCTAAAACAAAATCCAGAAATCATATTGTATGATTTTTAAATAATTAATTTGCATTTTATTGCATGACATAAGTATTTGATACATCAGAAAAGCAGAACTTAATGGCTTGTACAGAAACCTTTGTTTTCAATTACAGAGATCATACGTTTCTTGTAGTTCTTGACCAGGCTTGCACACACTGCAGCAGGGACTTTGGCCCACTCCTCCATACATACCTTTTCCAGATCCTTCAGGTTTCGGGGCTGTCGCTGGGCAAAACGGACTTTCAGCTCCCTCCAAAGATTTTCAATTGGGTTCAGGTCTGGAGACTGTCTAGGCCACTCCAGGAACTTGAGATGCTTCATAATGAGCCACTCCTTAGTTGCCCTGGCTGTGTGTTTCAGGTCATTGTCATGCTGGAGGACCCAGCCACGACCCATCTTCAATGCTCTTACTGAGGGAAGGAGGTTGTTGGCCAAGAGATCTTGCATGGATCCCCAGACCGAGGGTGATTAAACGTCATCTTGAACTTCTTCCATTTTCTAATCATTGCGCCAACAGTTGTTACCTTCTCACCAAGCTGCTTGCCTATTGTCCGTAGCCCATCCCAGCCTTGTGCAGGTCTACAATTTATTCCTGATGTCCTTACACAGCTCTCTGGTCTTGGCCATTGTGGAGAGTGTTGGAGTCTGTTTGATTTAGTGGACAGGTGTCTTTTATACAGGTAACGAGTTCAAACAGGTGCAGTTAAAACAGGTAATGAGTAGAGAACAGGAGGGCTTCTTAAAAGAAAAACTAACAGGACTGTGAGAGCCGGAATTCTACTGGTTGGTAGGTGATCAAATACTTATGTCATGCAATAAAATGCAAATGAATAACTTAAAATCATACGTGATTTTCTGGATTTTCGTTAGATTCCGTCTCTCACAGTTGAAGTGTACCTATGATAACAATTACAGACCTCTACATGCTTTGTAAGTAGGAAAACCTGCAAAATCGTCAGTGCATCAAATACTTGTTCTCCCCACTGTAGGTGAATCCAAATGATTGCTAATGTGGGTGACGAGGGAAGCAGGTGTGCGTAACGATGGTGGCAGGAGTGCGTAATGCTGAGGAAATTGGCGCCCTTGAATGCCAGGGGGGGAAGAGCGGGAGCAGACGTGACGGTACCTCCCCCTCTAGGGACACCACCCGCATCCCACCTGGGCAAGCCTGTTGGGCCGGGTAGAGGCACGGGCGCTGGACAAGCCGGCTGGGCGTAAAATCAGGACAAACTTGCAGAGGCGTCAGAGCCTGATGAGCCGGCTGAAGTGCAGACGCCTGGCGAGACGGCTGTGGCATAAAACCCTGGCAATCCGGCTGAGGCTTGATGTAGGATGGGCTCCTGCCTAGCCAACTGGGGGCGAGGAAACATCTCGAGCCAGCTAGGGCGTGGAAGCCCGACGAACTGGCTTAGGCACCCCCGGCTCTATCTGCGGCGGCACCCGGACCCGACTTCACCAGCAACTGAAATGCCAGCACTCCCCAATGCTTTGTTTGATGGCTTCCGCATTCTGTATGGACTGACGCTGGAGTCAAGAAGCAGGTACGGGGAGTCAAACATTTAATGAGGAACAGTCAAGAAACAAGACAGGAACAGCGTCAGCACACATGTAACAAAAAACAGCATATGAATGTTAATTCTTGACGCACCCATCCCTGTAGCGCGATCATTTTCGTCAGTAACCTCTGAATAGCATAGCGCAACAGTCAAATAATATTACTAACAAATATACATATTCATGAAATCACAAGTGCAATATTGCGAAAAACAGCTTAGCCATTTGTTAATCATCCTGTCGTTTCAGATTTTGAAATTATGCTTTATAGCGAATGCAATCCAAGCGTTTGTGTAAGTTTATTGATAACCTAGCATAGCATTATGTACACTTAGCATCAGGAAGTTTGGTCACGAAAATCAGACAAGCAATCAAATGAACCATTTTCACTCATGAGACACCCAGTTACACAGCAAATGTTCCTTTTGTTCCATAAAGATTATTTTCATAGCCAAAATACCAACGTTTGTTTGTCGCGTTATGTTCAGAAATCAACAGGAATAATGGTCACCACAACGCAGACGTGTATTCCAAATACTATCTATAATGTCCATAGAAACATGTCAAATGTTTTTTTATACTCAATCTTCAGGTAGTTTTTAAAATATATATTCGATAGTATATCAACCGTGTGTAGCTTTTTCCATAACAGTGGGAGGAACAATGGCGGCTTTACTCAATTGTGCACAAACTCACTCTGAGAGCCCCCACCTCTACACTTACGCAATGTGATCCTTCACGCTCATTTTTCAAAATAAAAGCCTGAAACTACGTCTAAAGACTGTTGACACCTTAGGGAAGCTACAGAAAAAATATGGTTGATATCCCATTAAATGGACGCTAGACATGCTTAGGAACAGAGAGTTTCAAAATAA
>NW_027016604.1:0-9508 GCF_036934945.1 Oncorhynchus masou masou | reverse complement strand
TGAAGAGTAGCAGGTGCATTACAACCGGCAGAGATAAACGGAACATAGACAGGATCCGGTTTCTCAAATTCTGAATCAATAACTCGAGCCAAAGACTTGACTAAACCCAAACTTTTCATTTTTGGGGATGGTGACTGGGACTGTTTCGGTTTATTTTTCAAAACTGGGCAGTCCGCAATCAGGTGACCCTTGGTGACAGTAAAACATTCACGGATTTCATGAAAAACGCTTAGGGTTGTCAGAGAAAAAGTGACCTGAAGGAGGCACTGATGACGAATCGTCCGGCCTTCAAAACGCGGCGCACCAAAACAGACGGTCCAAAAATACATCATTGGAATAAGGCTATGAAGTGTCTTTCCCTATCTAGACATAAAAGAAAGCTAAGGATTTTTTGGGGGGACATCTATATTCACCCCTTTTTTGTTGCCACAAAACTACCTCCATATTTTCATTAATTTCTTAAATTGGTACTGGTTACCTTCAGACGAGAACGGTAACTTGTCGTGAGAATCTCCTTTCCATAGAAATGTCATATTAGTTTGTAGCCCAAACAGTTCGGACGCTGCAGACATTTTTGTGAGAATACAGATTTTTGGGATGTCTCTAGGTCTAACAAACACAGGTGTTGCTCAGCCACCTTCCACAGCAGATTCAGAAGGCTGACAAAAGGTGATGTGGTGGATTGAGACTCAGCTGACGCAAAAAAGAAGAAGATATATCTTCTTGATTAAACTGATCTATTTTGATGGGGACTTTCTTATTATGTTACTTAGATTGATGCATGGGCATATCAATAGACTCTTAAGGATTTAATAACTTGTCTGTCTTCTGTGTCCTGATTGACCATATTTAACTAAAAAAAAACACAAGTCCATAGCTGTCCCCTGGTGGCACAGAAGGTTAATGATCTACAGTAGTTAAGGAACCAAACATTTTAGATTCAAACTCCAAATGTGCAGCTTGTCACCATATTTCACTTGTTTCAGGAAACTAGGCATATGTCACATGTCACTACTTCAGAGGAGAAGCATTTGAACATAAATACTGTGTTTATCAAAATGCATTTTTGGGCAACAATGCCTTCTCAAACATGTGAACTTTCATGTTATTACAAACTTCTGTTCCATCCGTAAATACGAAAAAACGTGCTCAATTATGAACCTAGTTGGTTTAGCCACAGAAAAACTTGACAGGAACCTTTCAGTTAGCCATGATTGGCTGAGATAATGAATGGGCTGGACATGCCGGAGATGAATTTGGATTGGTCTGCCAAGTAGCATGCTCTGTCTATAACGGGAGCTGCTCAGTATGTGTTGATAGTCCTTTCTACTGCTCAGTTTATGAAAGATAACGCTAGCCATCGAGAACTACAAAAGTTTTGCTACTTTTCTCAACATTGATGCCCTGAATTTAGCATACAGAATTTAGTTTATAGCATTTCCTTCACATGAATCATCAATTTAGATAAGTGTGTCAGGTAAGCGTCATCAAATTGAGTGAAAGGATGCCCAAGAAGAAACACTTCTTTCTGAAGGAAATGGCACTTCTCAAGCTTCACTTTAAACCCTGTCTCTTTCAGTCTGTTCAGAACTATCTCTATAAGGGCACAAGGCAAGACCCAGATGCAGACACATCAGGCAGATGGTTTGAGTCTTTGATATTTAATAATCCAAAAGGGGTAAGCAAAAGAATGGTCGTGGGACAGGCAAAAGGTCAAAACCAGTTCTGGTTTTGTCCAGGAGGTACAGTGTGGCAGGCAGGCTTGTGGTCAGGGCAGGCAGAGTGGTCAGGCAGGCAGGTACAGAGTTTAGAAAACAAAAAACAAGTGTCAAAACTTGGAGGACTAGCAAAAGAGAATAGAAAAGGCAGGCGCACAGGAAAAAACACACTGGTTGACTTGGATCATACAAGACAAACTGTCACAGACAGAGAGAAAACACAGGTTTAAATACCCATGGGATAATAGGGAAGATGGGTGACACATGGAGGGGTGGAGACAAACACAAGGACAGGTGAAACAGGTTGAAATTATAGGCATTTAGCAAGACACCCCCCAATAAAGGAGTGGTTCTGCAGGTGGTGACCACAGACCACTTCTCAGTTCCTATGCTTCCTGGCTGATGTTTTGGTCACTTTTGAATGCTGGCGGTGCTTTCACTCTAGTGGTAGCATGAGACGGAGTCTACAACCCACACAAGTGGCTCAGGTAGTGCAGCTCATCCAGGATGGAACATCAATGCGAGATGTGGCAAGAAGGTTTGCTGTGTCTGTCAGCGTAGTGTCCAGAGCATGGAGGCACAACCAGGAGACAGGCCAGTACATCAGGAGACGTGGAGGAGGCCGTAGGAGGGCAACAACCCAGCAGCAGGACCGCTACCTCCGCCTTTGTGCAAGGAGGAGCAGGAGGAGCACTGCCAGAGCCCTGCAAAATGATCTCCAGCAGGCCACAAATGTGCATGTGTCTGCTCAAACGGTCAGAAACAGACTTCATGAGGGTGGTATGAGGGCCCGACGTCCACAGGTGGGGGTTGTGCTTACAGCCAACACCGTGCAGGACGTTTGGCATTTGCCAGAGAACACCAAGATTGGGCAAATTCGCCACTGGCGCCCTGTGCTCTTCACAGATGAAAAGCAGGTTCACACTGAGCACATGTGACAGACGTGACAGTCTGGAGACGCCGTGGAGAATGTTCTGCTGCCTGCAACATCCTCCAGCATGACCGGTTTGGCGGTGGGTCAGTCAAGGTGTGGGGTGGCATTTCTTTGGGGGCCGCACGGGCCTCCATGTGCTCGCCAGAGGTAGCCTGACTGCCATTAGGTACCGAGATGAGATCCTCAGACCCCGTGTGAGACCATATGCTGGTGCGGTTGGCCCTGGGTTCCTCCTAATGCAAGGCAATGCTAGACCTCATGTGGCCGGAGTGTGTCAGCAGTTCCTGCAAGAGGAAGGCATTGATGCTATGGACTGGCCCGCCCGTTCCCCAGACCTGAATCCAATTGAGCACATCTGGGACATCATGTCTCGCTCCATCCACCAATGCCACGTTGCACCACAGACTGTCCAGGAGTTGGCGGATGCTTTAGCCCAGGTCTGAGAGGAGATGCCTCAGGAGACCATCCGCCACCTCATCAGGAGCATGCCGAGGCGTTGTAGGGAGGTCATACAGGCACGTGGAGGCCACACACACTACTGAGCCTCATTTGGACTTGTTTTAAGGACATTACATCAAAGTTGGATCAGCCTGTAGTGTGGTTTTCCACTTTAATTTTGAGTGTGACTCCAAATCCAGACCTCCATGGGTTGATAAATTTGATTTCCATTGATAATTTTAGTGTGATTTTGTTGTCAGCACATTCAACTATGCAAAGAAAAAAGTATTTCATAAGAATATTTCATTCATTCAGATCTAGGATGTGTTATTTTAGTGTTCCCTTTATTTTTTTGAGCAGTGTATGTTATCTAAGTATACTAACAGTGTCTGAAAGACTCGGTCACTCATAGAAACTTGCATGAGTTGTTGAAACGTGGCAGGCCCATTACAAACCACCAAAATCAATTATAATCAAGACATGGGTGGAATAAATCATGTTTATCTTCAACAAATATAAATTAAACAAGGTTTTCATCACTATTGATGTTAATTGCTTTGAACTGAAGGACACATTTTACATACACTATTTTATGGAAATGATAAATGAGTCCCATTGAATGGTCTACACACCACGAGGGACAGAGTTTTACTCTACGTGTGTTTTGCAAATGTATTTCTTGCACTTCATGCATGTGTTCTGTGTCTTCCTGTCTTTCTTGGGTCCACATACATCGCAGCACTTCATCTTGTTGCTACCAGGCTGCAATCTAGAATGATGAAAACACTTAGCTCAGGAATTTTACTAAAATCTCACTCACTCACATATATATTTACAGCAGGCCAAGGTCGGAGAGTCAGACACCCACACATGCGACAACATCACTCACACTTTCGTTCGGGTAATGGAGTTGTTGGTTCTGTGGGTCGGGCGGATGGGGCACCAGCATCCTCCTCCTGAATCCCCTCCTCACAATGGCTGCAGAAGCTGGGGTCCTTGGGATGTGTTGCCTCCTCTGGATTTGAGGTCTTACCAATGCCTTTCCAAGCTCCTCAAGAAAGAGCCGTCTCCTCTGGAGCTTCCCTTTGTTCCAATCTGGGTTCAACTGGTTGTACGCCAAGATGTCCAAGATGTTGAAGACTATCACAAGTGGCCAGAATAGAGTTGTTCTTTTGCAGCTGTAGCCAGTCACCAGCTTGTCTAAATTGTCCACCTCTCCTTTTGTGGCATTGTAATCCATTATGATTTCTGTTTTTTGATGTTCCTGGCCACAGATTATCCCATCCCTATGCAGCGTACTCATGAGTACCACATTTTTATGCGTTTCTTTGGCACGTAAGACACTAAGGATGTGTCGGCCGTGAACACAAACTTAGAGGAATTGATCGGCCTGTTCCGTGTATTTAACAGCTGAGATGGGAGCTCTGGCTTGTTATTTCCTACCATCGTCAGCTTCCTCTTGAGGATCTGCTGTCCCAGCTTGTGCGAAGTAAAAAAGTTAGCGCATGTAATGTTGCAGCCACAGAGTACCTGTGTCACGTCCAGGACATCCCTTGGTTCTTTCAGAGGCTCATTCATCTGGCTTCCCTGTATATACTTTCCACGCATATGATGAAGCAGCATCACAGGCAGCCTAAATATTGATTCCATATTTTGCAGGTTTAGATGGTATGTACTGACTGAAGCGGAAGCGGCCCCTACATGGCATAAGCTGCTCTTCAACAGCAAGGTTGGCCCCAGGGTTGTAAAACAAGGGAAGGCGGTCCACCCACTTGTCCCACACTGACTTGATTTCAAGGATAAGAACCCCAAAGTATGCATGGAAATGAGTTGATAAATGAGTGATCCATCTCCTTCCATCTCTCTCCAGAATCACACCTTCCCTCCTTAGTAGTGCAGTCCAGAATGATTTTATGGATGGTGTCTGGAATTAACAGTTCGAAAGAAGACTATTTGTCCTGCACATGAGTAACTGCCCTCTGCGTCAGTCCTGGTTGCATCCTTATCACATTGGCAGCCATGCGGGGTGGCTCATTCCTTGGGCAAGTAGTCCATTCAGTTTCACCATTTTTTTATATCAATATTTCTCCTCCTGCAGGCAGCTGATGTACTGGTTGATGACAGGCTGGTCCTGGGGCTGGATGAGGGTCAATCTCATCCTCTTCTTCCAACTCTCTGTCAGACTGCGAATTGACAGAGACATGATACTCATATTTGGAAAATTCTTTATCTTCTAAAGTGGAAGACACTTCTTAGAGAATAGCTTCTCTCTCTCTGCAAAAAAAAGATTTCCAAGGCCCTCTGACAGAGATTATGTTTGCCATAATGATTGATTGTGGAAAAGGAGCCACGCATGCATAGCTATTTATTTGTCGTGTCTCTCCCACAATTTGAACCTCGCTGGGGTAGAGTGTGGGAAAAGCCAGAATTTTTAACAAAGTATTGAAATAATGTGTTTTAATAATATTGTGCAGATTCCCACAAGGCAGTGTGTGTTTCACACACTACACAGGATAAAGAGTGTGAAAAAAGTGTGAGACAGGCAGACAGGCAGGGAGTCAAACAGGTTCTTGCTGCTATGTTGAAACAGCCGGCCCAGGGAGGAGGAAGACAGAGTGAAGGCAAACAGCAAACCTTTTAATTTCCTTTTTACATGTTTTCACCTACACACACACTTTTCCAGTGGATCCAAACACCACATATGTAATCAATGTGTAGGGCAGTGCACAGTGTGCACTCAATGAATATGTGTTATTTTACATGTTCTTCACATAAAATTAGCTAAGGCCAATGAGTCTCAGGTTCAAAAAATAATTAATTGTATAATATTTATTTTAGTAAAGTTTGAAAATGGGTCCCACAGACCCCTTGCGTAGACTGTGGCTACGGAAGATGCAGGTACATGTACAGTATACCTACTGTACCAGCCACATGGGCAGCTGAAGACTTTTCAATGACATCATATCTGTACTCGCTGAAAGACTTCTCTCCAATCAGAATCCAACTCACACCTAGAGTTGTGTCAAACTCAGCATGGACTAGTTGTCGGCATTTGATGATGATATTCATTCCGAGGAAACCTGGTACTGCAGTCTATGACTGCTAAGGATCTTTGACTACCAGGAAGCCACACCCAGGTAAAGTTGTCCCCGTGGTCTCTAAGTCTAACTCAAGGTAACCTAGGTAAGGGATGTCCAACCTGTTAGCTGTTAAGCCATCCTGCTATAGAAAGCATGTCTTTATCATCCCCTAATAGGAGTTATCTGAAGAATGATTCATAAATAGTGCTGACATCACTCCCGGTATCCAGAAAACAGGTTGCAGCTACCTCCCCCCCCCCCCCATTATTGAGATCTGCAACTGGACGTTTGCCCACTGCGTGCTCAAGAAATCTGTCACGACTACAAGTACTGTGTGGTAAGCCTACATATTGTCCCCCGAATTGCCTGGCTCTTGGCATCCTAGCATGCTTGCTTTCCTGCACACAACCAGCTTGTGTGGTAGTGCTCATTTGCTGACATGCTCTTCTTTGTGCACTGC
Source organism: Oncorhynchus masou masou (assembly GCF_036934945.1). Taxonomy (NCBI): domain Eukaryota; kingdom Metazoa; phylum Chordata; class Actinopteri; order Salmoniformes; family Salmonidae; genus Oncorhynchus; species Oncorhynchus masou. The sequence goes on along the minus strand of NW_027016604.1, from coordinate 2,878 downwards.
ATGAAGCAAATGGGCTGACCATCATCAGTAAACTACAGTTTTCCTCTAGGCTTCCTACCTGTGCCATTACCAGTCTTCTCCTTGTTCAGATCAAGACCCTGGACTGCGTTTGTTAGCTTCCCAGTGGCTTTAATCTGCTCGGCCACCACTTTAAGAACATCTTCCAAAGCGACAGCTGGTTTCTCCTGTACATCAATGGCAGAACACTGAGAATCACTCACTGTCTTGTCACACACCACTTTCCTACTCTTGACAACCTTTGTGTTACTGGGCTTGACCTCCAGTGACCAGGCGATGGCTTCCTCACGTACATCAAACAGAGTAGACTGAGGTCTCTTCCTGACTAACTTCCATCACTCCCTCTTAAAACCTGTTAGAGATCGGGCTACTTTTTTCAACATTCTGTTAAAAATCGCGCAACATTTCAACATCCTGCTACTCATGCCAGGAATATAGTATATGCATATGATTAGTATGTGTGCATAGAAAACACTCTGAAGTTTCTAAAACTGGTTCAATGATGTCTGTGACTATAACAGAACGTGGAAAATCGTAAGGAAACCTGATCACAAAATCGATGGGGAAAATCAATCCGCCAGTCTATGTATTGTCTATTGAAGGAAAAATACTTAAGGATGGGATTACAGTTCCTACAGCTTCCACACGATGTCGCCAGTGTTGTGATTTCTGATGCAACTAAATCTTAAGTTAATACTTTGTAGCGCCACCTGATGCTACATAACAGCTGTAAGTCGCTGGGTATGTCTCTATCAGTTTTGCACATCGAGAGACTGAAATTTTTCCCATTCCTCCTTGCAAAACAGCTCGAGCTTCAGTGAGGTTGATGGAGAGCATTTAGAACAGCAGTTTTCAGTTCTTTCCACAGATTCTCGATTGATTCAGGTCTGACTTTGACTTGGCCATTCTAACACCTGGATATGTTTATTTTTGAACCATTCCATTGTAGATTTTGCGTTCTGTTCTGCCTCTGCAATTAACCTGACTGTTCCTAGGCAGTCATTGAAAATAAGAATTTGTTCTTAACTGACTTGCCTAGTAAAATAAAGGTAAAATAAAAAAATAAAAAATAAAAACAATGTTTTGGATCATTGTCTTGCTGGAAGACATATCTCCGTCCCAGTCTCAGGTCTTTTGCAGACTCCACCATCTTCCAGAATGGTCCTGTATTTGGCTCCATTCATCTTCCCATCAATTTTAACCATCTTCCCCTGTCCCTGCTGAAGAAAAGCAGGCCCAAACCATGATGCTGCCACCACCATGAATGACAGTGGGTATGGTGTGTTCAGGGTGATGGAGCTGTGTTGCTTTTACGCCCAAACATAACGTTTTGCATTGTTGCCAAAAGTTCAATTTTGGTTTCATCTGACCAGAGCACCTTCTTCCACATGTTTGGTGTGTCTCCCAGTTGGCTTGTGGCAAACTTTAACCTCTTGAAACTCCCCATCCCGGATCCGGGATTGTGACTAAGCCTCGGGCTCATTAGCATAACGCAACGTTAACGATTTCTGAAAATCGCAAATAAAATTAAAATAATGCGTTTGCTCTCAAGCTTAGCCTTTTCTTAACAACACTGTCATCTCAAAATATGCTTTTGAACCATAGAAATTGACTAATTTGTGTAAGAGTATGCAAAGCTAGCATAGCATTTTGTGTAGCATGTAGCACGCAACATTTTCAAAAGCCAGATAACCAAATAAATAAAATTATTTACCTTTGAAGAGCTTCTGATGTTTTCAATGAGGAGACTCCCAGCCACATACCAGATGCGCAGTGTTTCCTGAAAGCGTCTGTGTGTAGGAGAAATCGTTCCGTTTTCTACATTGCGCCTGGCTACCGAAACGAACCGAAAATGCAGTCACCTACAACGTGAAACTTTTTCCGGATTAACTACATAATATCGACCGAAACATGGCAAACGTTGTTTGGAATCAATCCTCAAGGTGTTTTTTCACATATCTCTTCATTGACATGCAGTTCGTGGAAGCTTGCTTCTCTCTCTGTGCCCCATGGAAAAATACTGGCAGGTGACTTTTGCGCACCAATTTCGGCGCAGGACACCGGGCGGACACGTGGTAAATGTGGTCTCTTATGGTCAATCTTCCAATGATCTGCCTACAAATACGTCACAATGCTGCAGACACCTTGGGAAACGACAGAAAGGGCAGACTCATTCCTCTTGCGTTCACAGCCATATAAGGAGATCATGAAAGACAGAGCCTCAAAAATCCTTGTCATTTCCTGGATGCCAAGTCATCTTGGTTTTGCCTGAAGCTCACGTTAAAGGGCACGCACAGAGAAGATATTTGTATTTCTGGACACTGCCAGAGTGTTTTCTTTCGAACAGTAGCAATTATATGCATAGTCGAGCATCTTTTTTGTGACAAAATATCTTGTTTAAAACGAACGTTTTTCTTCCAAAATGAAATAGCGCCACCATAGGTGTAAGAGGTTAAACAACACTTTTTATGGATATCTTTAAGAAATGGCTTTCTTCTTGCCACTCTTCCATAAAGGCCAGACTTGTGCAATATACGACTGATTGTTGTCCTATGGACAGAGTCTCCCACCTCAGCTGTAGATCTCTGCAGTTCATCCAGAGTGATCATGGGACTCTTGGCTGCATCTCTGATCAGTCTTCTCCTTGTATGAGCTGAAAGTTTAGAGGGATGGCCAGGTCTTGGTAGATTTGCAGTGGTCTGATACTCCTTCCATTTCAATATTATCGCTTGCACAGTGCTCCTTAGGATGTTTAAAGCTTGGGAAATCTTTGTATCCAAATCTGGCTTTAAACTTCTTCACAACAGTATCTCGGACCTGCCTGGTGTGTTCCTTGTTCTTCATGTTGCTCTCTGCGCTT